>NW_026618259.1:0-13008 GCF_000801105.2 Raphanus sativus
GAAGTCTACACGAGTCAAAAGAAGTCTACACGAGTCAAAAGAAGTCTACACGAGTCAAAAGAAGTCTACACTAACTAGAAACAGAGATGAATCACCTTTCGTTCGCCGGAGATATGAAACGCCACTAACGTGAGAAGAAGTCACCGTCTAAAATCTAAAACAAAAAGAAGTAAAGGTGGTTACTTTATACCAAGAATCGCCCACAGACACTAAATGGAAGATATTTAACTTACCAGAGAGAAGATATGGGACTGACGAAGTGGATGGTGACTAGTTTGGGGGCGGAGATATGAAACAGCGAGAGTAGAAGCCGTGCGACTGATTGGAGGCAGAGACACCGTTCGTTCGCCAACAAGAGTAGAGAATCGCCGCCTGAGATATTCAACGAAACGAGGTAAAGGTGGTTACTTTATAGCCTTAAACCTGGACAGACACTAAACCAGAGAGTAAAAGAGATTTACTTACCGGAGAGAAACGGCTGCCTGGTTAGGGTTCGCCGGAAATCTCCCAGGAGCAGACGGAGCAGCCGATGACGAGGTTGAGAGAAGATACAGACCGACGGAACAGACGGTGAGGAGGTTGAGCGCCGGAAACGGCGTGGTTAGGGTTCGCGAAGCGGCGTGGTTAGGGTTCGCCGGAAATCTCCCCGGAAATCGCCTTCATCGATGGCGGCAGGATTAGGGTTTTCTTAATAGAAAAAAGCTTAGGAAATCGTATTTATATGCTGGGTAACTTTTCTGGTTAGGTTAAAAATGTTTGGTTTGAAGTAGATTTGGTTAAAATTAAAATTGGTTGACTCCGGTTTGGCTAAAATCGTAGAGAGTAGACTTCTTTGTTTGTCTACCTTTTTGTCAGTCTACAATATTTTAATTTCCTATTTTATTTTGTTGTTTTAGTAAATTTATATATGAAATACTAAATTTTTTTCTTTATTTATTAATAGTTATAATGTGTGATTTTACTTTTTTATTCATAAACTCAATTTATAGAAGAAAAAATGACTTTTTGTACACTTATTACAGTAGACTGAATTGTAAGTCTACAAAACCCTAAACCACAAAACCCAAACCCTAAACCACGAAACTCAAACCCTATATGTTAGTTTGATAGGAAATTATTGTATCAAAAATCAAATTTACAAAATCTAAACTACTCAGTAATAATATGTTAATTAAACAAAAAAAACAATCAAAATCTAACTCTAAAGATCTAACCTCTAAAGATATAACATGTTATGTTATGTAACCTTTGTTACTAAACCACAAACATTGTCTCACATGGTTACCAAATCAACATATATTTTTTTTAGCTGTTCACTTATATACAAATTTAGTTTATAAACTTCATATTAACATTTACATTGATGATTAATTAATAATTTCATAAAAAATAATTTTATATATTTTTAAATGTAATTAACTAGATTAAATTACATTGTAGACTACAAATTAAGTCGACAATGTAGACCGTGTATGACATCTACGGATATGTAGACTATGTTTGTTATGTGTAGACTTACGAAGGACAGAACAGTAAAATGACTTTATGTTTTTTTGTTTGGTCACAAGGGCTAAATAGTAGTTTTAACACTCCTTTAAGTTGGGTTTGCAATTGATTGAATATGGGGTCTACTTTTAGGGTTGCAATCAACTTTTGGGTTGGTTTTAGCAATTCTCCCAAAAACAATTTACAAAGTTTTATTTTATAAAAAAATTAAAATGTTTGTGACCTTTTGAATTTTATCGAACTTTTTAATAAAAATAAAACTTTTAAAAATGTTTTTAATAAAACTTTAATAAAAATAAAATTTGTAAACTTTATAAAATAAAAATTAAACTTTACAAAAAATTGCACCTAATTTCAAAACACCACATGTTGTATAGATATGTATCATAGAGAATAAGAGTTTGTGAAAAAAAATCAAAAGAAAAACTATGGAAAACCCATAGATTAATGAAGAAGACAAGGTATAATCATTTTTTAAAAGTTTTTGACAAGTAAAATCGAAAATAACACGTTTTAGGAAGTTAGAATATTTTTAGGAGATTTTTAGAATATTTCCTTAACTGAATTTTTCATTAATTTTCGCAAAAAACAGGTATCTTATCCGTAGAAGGTGCCTTCTAAAAGTTTAGAACATTGACAAAAATCTAGAACACGCTTTCTACTTTTAGTAGACGGAAGAGTACATTTTAGAAAACACATTCCGCGAAATTTAGAATACTTAATAAAAGTAGAAGATGCTTTCGGACGAAAAGTAGATAGCTTTAGGATTAGTAGAATGCGCATTCCACTTTCTTAGAAAATTAGTAAACAGTAGAATGTACTTTCTAAAAATAGTAGATGAACGTGTTTATTTTAGAAATCGCTTTCTACTATACCATTTTCCGTAGAAGGCACATTCTACCTTTAGTAGAACGTATTTTCAAATTTTTATTTATCAACTTTTTGAAAAAAATAAAAATACCAGCATGTGTATATAGATGTTTTATTAATTCTTTATATTTTAATTTTTTTTTTTGATTCACAAAAGTATTTATTTCATTAGTTTTCAGAAATACAAAGGGTAAAAAGGAGAAAAATTGGACAAAAAAGGATTTATACCAAAGGGACAACACCCTTGTTTTTTTGTTCTCTATTGGCAATTTTCCCATTTTAAAACAACATTGCAAGAAAATAAAAACTCAGACCTCTTCTGTTCAGATTGATTGAACTAGGATGGTTTACTGACTCCGCAAACAAAGTTTTAGGGCATATGACTGAGGTTGATATCAATTTTTTGTAACAATCATAGAAAATATTATGAATGGTTTCATACTGCTTTAAACTTTTTAAATTTAAAAGCTATGCATATAAACGGGCAATTATAAGAAGGTAAAATATTTTTTAAAAACTAAATAAATATATAAAAAATTTCAAAATTTAAATTTAAAACAATAGAAATAATAAATAAATATATTTTATTTTATATTATAAAATTTTAAATAAAAATATTTTCTATTTTTTTCTTTAAAAATTAATAGTTTAATTTTATTAATACTATTTTATAATAATATGATTTTAATAATTTTATAATTATATAAAATAAAAGTATTGTTAATTTTTTATTTAATCACTGTTATATTTGATAGTTAACTAGTTATAAATACTTTTCTAATAACGTTTAAACCGCAACCACCATCATATATTAACACATGGATTGCATCTGCAAACAAACTGTATATGTAACCCAGTTTGTATTTACACCTTAGACCATCTTTGATGGTTTGTTTTATTTTCTACTTTAAAATAGAATGATTCTATAACATAGTTTAAATTTATTCCAATGATACTCTATTTTAGAGTAGAAAATAGAGTGATGAACAAAACAAAAGTTTATTTTATATTTAGAGTAAACCTATTTTTTACTTTATTATATAGTGAGAAATGAAATACCATTAAAGTATTTTTATTGTAAATCTATTTTAGAGTGGAAATAGAGTGGGGGTAGGAGATGAGTTTTGAAACATTGAAACAAAAGAAGCTTGAAACATATGGATCATGGGCTAGCTATACCAGTCAACCATATTTTGGGCCTTTAAAAATTTTCTTAACCAGATCAGATCAAAGGACGATGATTAGAGCCTGCAAAAATATTAACCGAACCGAACCATCAGATCGATTTGAATCGGATTGAAAGAAGAAAATTGAACGAACCCCCACACCACACTCTCTCAGACCACGGTGGCTCTTTGGTCTATCGGAGAAAAATTAGGGTTTACCATCGGCGTGGGTTTACCATCGGCGAAGAATGGGTACGTCGGTGCAGGTTTCTCCACTGTGCGGAGTGTACAACGAGAATCCACTCTCCTACTTAGTCTCCATCGATGGCTTCAACTTCCTCCTCGACTGTGGTTGGAACGACCTCTTTGACCCTTCTCTCCTCGAACCTCTCTCCAGGTTTCTCTCCCCTTATATACTCCCTCCTCCTTGTTTTTGATTCAATATAGGATTGATTGAGCTTATGTGACGGATTTGTTTTTTATTTTCAGGGTTGCTTCTACCATAGATGCGGTTTTGCTTTCTCACCCGGATACGCTTCACCTCGGTGCTCTTCCTTATGCCATGAAGCAGCTTGGACTCTCTGCTCCCGTTTACGCCACTGAGCCGGTTCACAGATTAGGTCTCCTCACAATGTATGATCAGTATCTATCCAGAAAGGTGATTTTTTTTTTATGTTTGCTAACTGTTCCGCATTGTGTCGTTTTCATGTTGTGCTTATACGATGATCTTTTGCTGTTTTGCAGCAAGTCTCCGACTTTGATCTGTTTACGCTGGATGACATTGATTCAGCTTTCCAGAATGTCATCAGATTGACTTTCTCTCAGAACTACCATCTTTCTGGTAATGCAGTTTCAGTAATTTCGCTAGTCTTTTTATAGCAAACCCAGTTTCATCTGCATTATCTATGTCTCAAATATCGGGGCATGAGTTTATTAGGAGGCCTCTAAAGTTTTTATCTTTGTCCTATTAGGAAAGGGAGAGGGTATTGTAATTGCTCCTCATGTTGCTGGACATATGCTGGGAGGTAGCATTTGGAAGATAACAAAGGATGGGGAGGAGGTTGTGTATGCTGTTGACTACAATCATCGGAAAGAAAGGTACGCTTTTTTCAGCTTTCCATCTGATGTGGAGTTCGATTTTTATTTATTTTTGTTCAGAACTAAATAATAAAAATGCATGATCGTGATACTGAGCTTGTACATCTTTATTCAGGCATTTAAACGGAACTGTTTTACAGTCTTTTGTTCGACCTGCTGTTCTGATCACCGATGCATACAATGCGCTTTATACCAATCAAACGCAAAGCCATCACCGGGACACTGAATTTTTAGGTTGGCTTTTAGCTAAATAAGTACTATATCTCTCTTCTGTGTTATTAAGGAAAACCCCGTTCTAATCACGTGCGCATGTCCACATTTATAATTCAGATACCATTTCAAAACATTTGGAAGTTGGGGGAAATGTTTTATTGCCAGTAGACACTGCGGGTCGAGTCCTGGAGCTTCTCTTGATACTTGAACAGGTGGGAGGTTCAGCTTTAAATGTATTTTTTTTTTCAGTTAATCCTTTCAGCTATTTGTTACTGAATATTGATCAAACCTGCAGCATTGGTCACAGAGAGCTTTTAGCTTTCCCATTTACTTTCTCACATATGTGTCATCTAGCACAATTGACTATGTTAAGAGCTTCCTCGAGTGGATGAGTGACTCCATTTCAAAGTCCTTTGAGACTTCTCGTGATAATGCCTTTCTATTGAGGTAATTTTTTTTTTTTGAAAAGTGTCTTATATGTGCTGTCATTCGCATACACTAACGGAAGACTTTAAATGTAACTCAAACACTTTCAGGCATGTCACTCTCTTGATAAACAAGACTGATCTGGATAATGCTCCACCTGGTCCAAAGGTTGGTTTATAAGTAACTCACGCATGTTTGTTCGTATATAGAACTTGGTGACTGGATATTCTGTGTTCTTTCTTCTCAGGTGATAGTAGAATTATATTATTCTTATTAATATCTTTGTAACTGCTTATATAGGTTGTTCTTGCGTCCATGGCTAGTCTTGAAGCTGGATTTGCTCGAGACATATTCGTGGAATGGGCCAACGATCCCAGAAATTTAGTTCTCTTTACTGAAACAGGCCAGGTAATTTTGTTTCTCAGGTGAGATATATCACCGTGTTCTCTGGAATTGTTAATTGCTTAATTTTGTTGTCATGTGTTTCTATTTGCAGTTTGGCACTTTAGCTCGAATGCTTCAGTCAGCCCCACCTCCCAAATTTGTTAAAGTCACCATGTCTAAGAGGGTTCCTTTGGCCGGTGAAGAGTTGATTGCATATGAAGAGGAGCAAAACAGATTGAAGAGAGAGGAAGCCCTGCGAGCTAGCCTCGTCAAAGAGGAGGAAACGAAAGCTTCCCACGGACCTGATGAAAATTCTAGTGAACCTATGGTCGTAGATACCAAGACTACTCACGATGGTAATGTTTGTCTTAAACTGTGAAAAATTCTAGCAGCCTTGATTATTTATAACTTCTTCTTTTTAAATGTAAACTTCAACTTAGATTGGAAAGTCCATATGGTACTCCTTGTATATGAATTGGTTAGCTGCCCTTAGGAGGCAATCTTGTGGTTACTTTGGAGTGACGTAGAAGCTATATTTAGAAGTCTCATGTTACATCTGTTTAACATCTGTGTTAGTTTTCAGTCCCACAGTATGTTTCATTTTCGGTTAGACTCCCTGCTGTCTTGCTGATGGGTCTTCTTGCCATTACGTAGTGCTCTGCAGCTGACCTTTCACATTTCTGACCAAATATGCAGTTGTTGGGTCTCACGGGCCTGCATATAAAGATATATTGATAGATGGATTTGTTCCCCCATCCAGCAGCGCTGCTCCAATGTTTCCATTCTATGATAACACAGCTGACTGGGACGAGTATGGGGAGGTCATTAATCCAGATGACTATGTGATCAAGGATGAGGACATGGACCGAGGAGCAATGCATGTACGTTCCCTCTAATTTTGGTCTCTGTTTTGTTCTTATTTAGCTCTTTTTTTTTTCTTATTAGCGACCAACTAGACCCCTTTTAATTTCCATGATCTTGTTTGCATATTGGTTCTTTAACAGGACTTTCTGTGTATTTATACATATGAAATCTCCATGATATGCACTGAAACCCCTTTTTTTTTTAAACCATTAAGTTGCTTAGGCTCTTGATTTGGCTTGAGAACAATCCTTCAATTCAGTGCATTGGTTCAACAATTTGCTCTTTGTTTTCTTTTTGACAATTGATTGGTTGCGAGCTAGGATTTCTATGCTGTACTTGGTTTGGATTCTGTAAATGTACATCATTATCTCCAAAATGTTATCTCTAAACCACCTTAGGTATATAAACTCTGATGTTGCTATAGATTTAAGATATAAAATCCCATTTCAGGCAGGAGGTGATGTGGATGGAAGGCTTGATGAGGCAACTGCTAGTCTCATGCTAGATACTAGACCTTCGAAAGTCATATCCAATGAGCTCATTGTAAGTAGACTCCAATACAAACTTCATAAGAGCTCTCTCTATCCACTGATAAAGATATTGCTGCTGTCAAGTTTCCTTGATAAATGATTTGGTTTGTTCTTATGCTTTTTTTTTTTTTTTGCACAGGTGACTGTTAGTTGTTCACTTGTTAAAATGGACTACGAAGGTCGTTCAGATGGCCGTTCAATCAAGTCAACGATTGCACATGTTTCTCCTCTGAAACTTGTACGTTAGCGCGGTTCCTTTTTCCCTTTGTCTCTTTATATGTATAGTAGTCAATCACTTGAGCTGATGTTAATCCAATATCACGTGTAAGGTTCTGGTGCACGCAACAGCAGAGGCTACGGAGCATTTGAAGCAACACAGCTTGAACAGCATCTGTCCACACGTGTACGCTCCGAAAATAGAGGAAACCGTGGATGTGACTTCTGATCTATGTGCTTATAAGGTAAAATAAACCCCGAAACTAGGAAGATCCTCTTCACACATGGGGTTTTGAGTTGTATGTAGTAAAACTAACCTGTATGAGTTTCCTCCTCCGTATAACATCAGGTCCAACTCTCTGAAAAGCTGATGAGCAATGTGATCTTCAAGAAGGTACCCTTTTTTTTCTTTTCTTGTTTCGGTTCTCATTTAATGTCGGCCAATCATGAAACAATTTGATTGTGGTGAAATGAGCAGCTGGGAGATTCAGAAGTAGCATGGGTGGATTCAGAAGTAGGGAAGACAGGGAGCGAGATGAGGTGTCTACAGCCAATGGGGAGTGCAGCTGCGCCTCACAAACCAGTACTAGTGGGTGATCTGAAAATGCAAGACTTCAAGCAGTTTCTGTCAAGCAAAGGAGTTCAGGTAGAGTTTGCAGGTGGAGGAGCTTTACGATGCGGTGAATATGTCACTCTGAGGAAGGTCGGTCCAACTGGTCAGAAGGTAATAATACTTGATGCTAATGTGTAATAATACTTGATGCTAATGTATTCTAAGCCGTATATTAACCCCACTCAATGGCATATGTAAAGTAAATACTTTTATAACCGGTGGTTTTATTCTTCAGGGGGGAGCATCGGGGCCACAGCAAATCCTGATAGAAGGACCGTTGTGTGAAGATTATTATAAAATAAGGGACTATCTCTATTCTCAGTTTTACCTCCTCTGATGGTGTAACTAGGAGAGAAGATGCAGCTTTTCTTCATCTTCTTCTGTTGTTTCCAACACTTGCAACTACTTCAGTGTAATCTTTTTTTGTTTTGAATGACTCAAGTGTAATCTTTACATAGTCGAGAGCCTTGTCCTTTGACAACTACTTCAGTATTTTTTAGAAAAACAGAAACTTTAAAACAAAAACAAAGAGGCTGTGCTCTGCTGACATATCCCAAGTGTGCTCTGACATGGCATGCATTATTTAAAAATTTCGAACGCGGTAAACATGGGACAGATTAAAAAGTAAAAAAAAAAATTTTTAATTAGCTGGTTAGGTGGTGGTGCGTGTGTGTTTTGTGTGAGGGCGATCACTCCAACAACACTCTCTCTCTTTTTTTCAGTGACGAAGACAAAGCACCACCACCAAACATAATATTCTTCTAATTTCTAAAACCCTAAAATAATTAATTTAATCCAATCCTTTTATTTGAATCTCTTCATTTCTTCTGCTTCTTACCGATTCTCTCGTGATTCTTTTTTTCTTATCCTCTCTTACCACCAACCAACCATGGCTTCCGCGACCGCCACGTGGACTCCCACCTCCCTCCAGCTCCGTCTCGCTCTGAGCTCCGGCGTTCGCCGTAAATCCAGCGCCGTCTACTTACGCCCCTCGCGGCTTGGTGGGAAAGTAGTCTGTTGCGTTTCGCAGAAGCCGGAAGTGGAGGCGTGGACTGGATCGGATTCGTCAAATCCGCCGGCGGATGGTTTGGCTGGGTGGGCGGATTCCGGTAACGGTAACGGCAACAAGTCTTCCAGAGCTAAGAAGAAGAATTTGATTGAAGGTACACGCCGAATCCGATGAGAGTTGTTTTGCTTATTTTGTTTCGAAGATTCGGAGTTTCCTAATTGCTTCTTCAATGAGTGTATAGTTTTAATCGTACTAATGGTTCCATTGTGTAACTCCAGGAGCCACGAGTTTGCACACTAATGTTGTCTTCTTATGGAGTTTGAAAATTACTCTTTTTAATCTCTTCAGTATCAGAGCCTGTCTAACCTGTTTGCATACTCTAATAGTACATTGCTTGTTAAAGATAAAAAGCATGGTTGAAAACTCTTGTGCATTTTTGATTTATGTGCCTAGTTGTAACTGTGTAAGTTTGCCGCTACTTTCTGGTGGACTAATAACAATCTGCAAGTAGTTTTCTTTCAGGTGTAGTTGGGGCTGGAGTTGTTGGACTCGTTTTTGTTGCTGCTATTAGCTACACAGTTGCATCTTTTAAGCGTAATACTTCCAGTAAGTTGCAATCCTTCTCTCTTTTGTTAATCAAATTAAATTTATTGTCTTCCAAAGCTCTTTCAGAATTTGTTTTATTGATGTATATGGGGCAATTGAATTTTGAGCGCAGGACTCAAACCGGAAATGCAGCCGTTGACTTCTTCTCAGCATGAAAGCGTGCTTATATCATCTGATGAAACTCCTAGTGATGAAGCAAAGGTAGCTAACAGTGAGGAAAACAATCTTCAGGGCGAGGTTGAGAGTATAGAAAACAATGATGTAGTTCAGCAAGGTGATGAAGCGTCTGGTGAAGATAACATATTGGGGACTGAGGATTCGTCGTTTGATGGTATCGTATCTGATGGAACTGATGCCACTGAAAATATCACTTCCGAAACTACGCCTGAAGTAGAGTTGAAGCTTCATGTTCAGTCTGATCCTGACACGCCAGAGAGTGAGAATATAATTTCTGAATCTAATTCTCTGTTAGTTTCATCCCCTGAGGCTATAGATTCCCAAAAGAGTGATATTACTGGAGCGGAAAATCCAGAAGAACCTGATAGCCTTCCAGACACTGAACCGACCAATGTGTCTGATTTAGAAACACAAGTCGACAGCGAGAAAGAAGATTCCATGTCTTCTTTACCTGACAGCGATGCTTATACATCCACCGGGACTGTAGTTGTTGGCGTTTCTGTTGCTTCACAATCAGATTTGACTTCGGATCCTCACACTGTGCCACTAAATGCCACGGGGTCAGCATTCTCGACTGTGACTGAGGATCTTCCTGAGGTAAATGGAACACCTGAGGACTTGCCTGCGGGAATTATGTCATCAATCTCGGACATAGATACAGCGAAAGAAGTTGAATCTTCAGAAACTCTTGTGTCAGAATCAACATATCTTAACATGAATAGTCAAGACGAACTTACCGACAACGGACAACTTCTGGAAACACCGAGTGGTGGAAGTGCATTTTCTACAGCAGGAATTCCTGCACCTTCTATTTCTTTTCAAGTAAATCCTGGAAAGATTCTTGTCCCCGCCGCTGCAGATCAGGTCCAGAGTCAAGCATTTGCTGCTCTGCAAGTTCTGAAGGTAATATATCTTTTTTATGTTGTACATACTCTCGCTATGTTGTTTGATGGTGTAGAGATTGGCTTCGTTCTGGCACTTGTAAAATTTGCAGCGTATGAATCATTTCTCCTTTTTCCAGGTCATTGAAACTGACATCCAACCCAGCGATCTATGTACTCGCAGAGAATATGCCAGGTGGCTGGTTTCTGCTAGCAGTGCATTATCAAGGTATATTTTATTATATTGTTTGTTAATCTGGTGGGATTAGAGTGTTCATTTTTGGTGTTGAAAAGTGAATTTCATACGTTTGTGTGTGTTCTTCAACTCTCTGCAGAAACACGACCTCAAAAGTGTATCCTGCAATGTATATAGAGAATGTTACAGAGCTTGCTTTCGATGATATTACTCCTGAAGACCCTGATTTTTCATCCATTCAAGGTAAAACTGGACTCTGAATTTTAACTCTTCCCAAAACGAAGATAACCTGTGAAGCTAACTTCTGTATACTCCTTTCAGGTTTGGCAGAAGCTGGACTTATCACAAGCAAGCTTTCTAACCGTGATTTGCTTAACGATGTCGAAGGCACCTTCTTGTTTTCCCCTGAAAGGTATTTATGTCACTGGAAAACGGAATCTCATCCTGCTTGTTTAAAATGAAATTCTGCATTTGCATACCGCATTGACAGTAACAGATAAATATTCGTGAACTGATATGGTTACCTTAATTTTTCTTTGAGATGTGAGTGCTATGTCTTGAGTATTCTTATGAAACAGAACGCATAAAATCATTGTTCTTTCTGTTTTTGCGAATATTATGGTACTATGTGCTTTCACATCACATTTGCAATTCATATATTAGCTTATTTCTACAAGTTAAGCTTGCTTCTTGTCCGACGCAGCCTTCTTTCACGCCAGGATCTTATCAGCTGGAAAATGGCCTTGGAGAAACGACAACTTCCAGAAGCTGATAAAAAGGTTGCATATCAAGCTTGGATTTATTCACTTCTCATAATCATGCAGATAATCATCTTTTCACTTCATCATGCAGGTGCTGTATGAACAGTCAGGCTTTATTGACATCGATAGGATAAACCCAGATGCATGGCCCGCCATTATTGCAGATTTATCTACCGGAGAACAAGGAATCGCTGCCCTTGCATTTGGTATGCGCAGATTTCACATCTAGATATGTCTTCTAGCACAATCATGACCTTATTGTATAATGCACACACCCCTTTTAGGTTGTACAAGATTGTTTCAGCCTCATAAACCCGTCACTAAAGCTCAAGCTGCCATTGCTCTTTCCAATGGTGAGGCTTCTGAAATAGTCACTGAAGAACTGGCACGCATAGAAGCAGAATCAATGGCTGAAAAGGCCGTGTCTGCACATAACGCCCTGGTTGCAGAGGTCGAGAAGGATGTGAATGCCAGCTTCGAGAAAGAGCTTTCCATGGAACGAGAAAAGATTGAAGCAGTCGAGAAAATGGCGGAACAGGTGAAACTGGAGTTGGAGCAGTTGAGGGAGAAGAGAGAGGAAGAGAATCTGGTGTTGGTGAAAGAACGAGCTGCAGTTGACTCAGAAATGGAGGTGCTCTCAAGGCTAAGACGTGAAGCTGAAGAGAAGCTGGAGGACTTGATGAGCAACAAGGCGGAGATATCTTTTGAGAAGGAAAAAGTTTCCAATCTTCGAAAAGAAGCTGAAGAAGAGAGCCAGCGGATTTCGAAGTTGCAATATGAATTGGAAGTAGAGCGTAAGGCTCTCTCCATGGCCAGGTTCTCTTTCTACAGCCAGAGCTATACAATATATTTATAATGTCTTAAAGAATCTATCTACATTATGATATCAACCCAATGAGTGTAAGAGTTTTGATCTGTGTCTGAATCCTCGTATTTTATTTGTTCAGATCATGGGCCGAGGAGGAAGGAAAGAGAGCTAGCGAGCAAGCTAGAGCCTTAGAAGAGGCTAGAAAGCGATGGGAAACAAACGGACTAAGAGTTATTGTTGACAAAGACCTTCAAGAGAATGTAGAGGCAGAACAAAGCGTATTGCTAAACACCGTAGAGCAATCTTCCATTGAAGGAACCGAGGAGAGAGCCCAAACCCTTATGGATAAGCTGAAGGAGATGGCGGAATCAGTGGTTGGAAAATCCCGGGAAGTGATCTCCATGGTGATGGAGAAGATACGTTTATGGATTGTGGTCTTGAAGGAATACGCAGAGAACTTGGGGAAGCGAGCGGGTGAAATGAGAGAGGCAGCCATTGTTAGTGCGAAAGGAGCAGCAAAGGAGGTTGAGAAAGGGACGGTTCAGGTAGGCGACAAGGTGAAGAGAATGGCTGAGGAGTGTAGAGATGGCGTTGGGAAGATCACTCAGAGGTTCAAGACCTAAGCGAGTTATTGAACTTGCTTTTTTTTTGGTTTCCTTAAAATAAAATAAAAAAAGAGAATAA
>NW_026618260.1:0-13006 GCF_000801105.2 Raphanus sativus
TTTATTTATATGTGGTTCTTTTTTATTTAGAGTATCTTCTAGAAGAAAATCTTTTTTTTTTTTTTTTTGTCATCTTCTAGAAGAAAATCATAAAATAATGAATCTAATAAATTAAAATTTATTTAGATAGAACTATATATTCGCAAAACCTACAATAAAACTATATATATACCTTCAACTAAAGCTACAAAATACTATATTTTCACAATCTCACATCTCAACACGTTTATCTTTGTCAAATAAATTTAGAATAACACCAAAATATTTAGAATTTAATCATAAACTTTTGGAATATAAACATCAATATTTTATCTATATGAAAATAAGATGTACAAATCAAAATCTAGTTTGAATTAATAAAACAGTTACTAAATAGAAGAAGAAAATATCCTTCTAAATTATACATATATAAGAAATGAAGAATATTGATTGATTTGTTCAAAGATGTTTGTAGGAAATTATTTGTTAAAAGGTTTGTTCACCCCAAAGTTATTAATATATTTTAAAAAGGAATCTTAATTTGGTACTAATCGAAACAAAAAGCTTTGTAACGTATTTTACATTACCAATGAATTTTATTGTCTTTTTGCATCTTTTGCTGTTATTATGAATTGTGTAACTCCCGGTTATTTTTGTGTACTAAAAACTAATTAATTTGGAATCCAAAAAAAGTTCTCTTTTTGGAGAAAAATATGCTTTTTAATTTGGAGAAAAAAGCATATTTTATTTCTATATATCATATTAAATAAAAATGAGCACGTTGTCTTTTTCTGAATGATTTCATTAATTTAAAACCAATATATTACTTAAACCAAAAAAAAAATGCAAACTATAAAAAAAACTGAAGAAAAACACAAACCCGACTAATGGTGGCTAGTGAGAATACGCCATTAGTGGAAAACGCGAAGCAACGATGAGAAAGAGTTAGAAAGAAACTTTAGAGAGGGTTTTCCAGTTTCATCGCTTAAGCACTTTGTCTAGCTATCTGTTTTATTTTGTATTTGATGTAAATGGAACATGCAAAAAACGTTATTATTATGTGTTTAGATCATCTTTTTATGGCACCTCTTAACTAATAAAAGAAAGACGCGTTTTCATGCACAAAAATATAAGTTCATCGAAATAATGTAAATAGCTGCATCTGACATTAGCATACCATATTTATATATTAATATTGTCATGTACATAATATTTTTATTAAACTTATATAAACATATATATTTTGTTAAAATTTAAGCATCCCATATAAATTTGATAGAGTTTTCTTTCTTCATTTTCCAATTTCATTCAGTACAAGCGGCTTTGATGATGGCTTCGAAATGATGCTTCTCATGGATAATCCAGTGTCCAACATGAGGGACCTCATGGAACTTTATCCATGGCAGCTTATCACATATATAGACTAGAACGTCTCGCAAAATTTGTTTGTCATCGAGTGCACACCACATATGGACTGATCCTTTGTTAGTATCCGAGAATGGGTTGCTCAGTTCGGTTGGATCAAACTCCCAATTTCCATAACCGGCGATGATGTCTTGGTAGCAGCTCACATATTCACCTTGTCGTATAACAGCGTCCTATATAAGTTATACATATATTAGCTTTCATGAGTATATGTTTAACATATATATACTTAACATATGCATCAGAATGAATCTAAAAATATTGAAAACTACACGACTATTTGAATCAGTCTATATATACACATACCATGTACGATTTTTTATAATATATTTTCGAAAGTTCTATATCGCGTTCAGTCCAGATTTTCTTGGGATCTCGATTATTTGGAAACCATTTCTGAGTCATCCACCAATATAGCAACCATGGACAATAGTGTGCGACTCGGAGTATCATTTGAAACGCAAATGGTAATTTCTCGATTGCTGCATTCAACAAGTTCTGAGGAATACGTCTCCACCAAAAGTTTATTAATGGAACCACCAATGAAGCTCCACTTAGCCTGTATATAGAGAGAAAACATTGCGTATTTAAAGTTGTAAATTGTTAAACAGAAAAATCTAGTTATAAATGGATAACCCACATCTGATGTAAAATGTTTATCTATAAGCCTTGAAGTATTGATAACCAATGTGAATTAACACAATTCTTAAATAATCTTTCAATTTCTTAATAATTTTCTTAAGAGATAATTCAATAGATAGATATAGATTACCTATGAGGAATGTATTTGAGGCAACCGTAAACTGGGTAAGCTCCAAGTGACATGCCCAGAACATGAAACTTTGGACCAAGTTGCAATTTGTCAGCAAGTTCTTCGATATCGTATGTATCTGTTTTCAGCGTTCTTGATGGATTAGGATCACTTTCTCCATGACCAGCTCTATCGAAGAACAAAAAATATATCTTGAATTCGTCGATCATTTCCTGAAGAAGCCGTAAAAAGGTTGTAGGTTCAAATATATCATTACAAAACAATCATTAAATTTTCTTTTTGAAACTAAAACAATCATTAAATGATTAAGATGAATTATAAGTTACCCCTATACAATCATTTAATCATAACGTTATACCTGTGTGGTGTATAAATTGACTTCTTTGGAATTTGCATATCCATGGATGATTATTATTTTGTTTTTAGCTTCGTCCTTTGGAAACCCTAATTCTCTGTAGGCTATATGTCTGCCATCACTAAGCTTGATTCTTGAAGATTTCTTGGTAACGTTTTCCGGTAGTGGAATTGGTGGTGGCGGTTTTATGGACTTGTATACATAATAGCTTATTAATCCCGCGATCGCAAGTAGAAGAAACATCATTAGACCTAGAAGAATACATATACAAATAATGTTGTGAGACTATCGTCTTTCGATGAAATTTAGGAATATGTCTAATGATCCGAACGAATAATAGTAGAGAAAACAAACTTGATGGTTTAGGAGATGTAGATAATGTTGTGAAGTAATGGAAACGCTGGCCTAAACATCTCTTATATAAGAGTAATATTTCTACTTTTTGTTACATATTCAATGTAACATTTTTTTTGTCTTCTTAATATTATTAAATTTGGTTTATCTTTTTTACTTCTATCATCAATTGTTTAGCTCCCCTCATTTATACTGCATAAATTAAAATATTATATCAAATATTAAACTAATACAATTTATAAACAGATTTTGAATTAATAAAATAGCCACTAAAAGAAAAAAAGATTATCATTCTAGAGACCATATCTAACAGATTTTTATATTTTTTCTAAAAAAAAACTTTATTATAGATGTAGATTTGCTTCAATGTATACTTTATAATATAATTACTCTATTTTTAGAGGAAATATAGAGAAATGCTATTTTCATTCCCTAAAATAGAAAATAAAAATGCAATTCCTTATTTAAAAAAAATATTATAAAAGCATACATTGGATCCACCCACCTTTATAAACAAGGTTCTCTATTTTAGGAAAAAAAAATAGAAATGTACATTGGAGATTCTCTAAATTTTACACATAGAAAATCGAAAACATTGGCTGATCTGTTCAAAAATGTTTGTGAAAAAACTCTTTGTTATTAAGGTTTGTTCACTCCAAAATTAATCAGATATTTCAACAAAATCATAATTTGGTACTAAATATATAAATATAAAAAGGGGAAGCTTTGTAACGTATTCTACATTACCAATGAATTTGTTTGTCTTTTTGCATTTTTGTTGCCATTAAAAATTGTGTAACTCCCGTAAATTATTGCTTTAGATTTTAATATATTACTAGATTTTGACCCGCCCTTGAAAGGGCGGGTATTATTTTCACTTTTATGAAATATATTATTTGTTTGTAATTATTGAATATATTTATTTTAGTAAAATATTTTTTATAATAAGTTCGACATATAGAGTATTTCTCGTAAACTATGTGTTTTTGGCTTTGTTTTATTCTCTCTCTAATAAATATATTTATTTGGCTTGTTACTAAAATAAATAATTTAGAACGCAAAATGTATAATATTTTAATATTGATATTTTGTTTAAACAATGTGACATATTTCTATATTAATTAATTATTGTATTTTCATTTTTTATACAAATAAAAATATTTGTGTAGTTTGTTGTTAAAAAAATTGATTTTGAATGCAAGTATACAGTATTTTTATATTAATATTTTGTTATGTGCAGCCATTATATTTTGTTCAATATAAATCATTTTCAAATACTTTCGTTATTTGAACATTTTTAGTTTCCTATACATTAGAACAAAATTCATACAGACCCGGGGGATTCAATTTGAAACTCACACATAAATTTATATCCAAAAATGGCCTAATATCAAAACCAAAAAAATCTATACCCGAAAAAATTGACCAGTACCTAAATGGGTACCCAAATATTTATTTCTAACGGATTCCGTAAACAAATAAAAAATATTTTATGTGTTTGGCTAAATTAAGTGAAATATAAAATTTTATTCAGTAATATTTGTAAAATATAATAATGATCAATATATGAATATCGATTTGTTTCAGTAAGTTTTGGAATTGTAATTAATGAATTTAATTGATTTGAAATGCAGTGGTATAATCTGTAAATAAAAAAATACAAAAAGGAAGTACCTAAAAAGAAATATCAAAACCCAAAAAATATATACCCGAAAGAAACGACCCGTACCTAAATGGATACATGAATGTATATGCCTAACTGATTTTGTAAACAAATAGAAAATATTTTTATGTGTTTGGATAAATGAAGTTAAATATAAATTTTTATTTACTAATATTTTACAATATTAATAATGATCAATATATGAATATCGATTTGTTTAGATAATTTTGAAATTTTAATTAATTAATTTAAATTAATTTTAAATGCAATGGTAGAATCTATAAATAAAGAAAACACAAAAAGAAGTACTAAAAAGAAATTTCAAAACCCAAAAAAACTATATCCGAAAGAAACGACTCGTACCTAAATGGGTATCCGAATGTTTATGTCTAACTGATTTTGTAAAAAAAAAATATATATATTTTTATGTGTTTGGTTAAAATAAGTGAAATGTTTTTTTAATAGTAATTTTACATATTAATAATGATCAATATATGGAGACATCAATTTGTTTAGATAAGTTTGGAATTATAATTAATTATTTTCAATTGAATTTAAATGTAGTGGTAAAATCTGTAAATAAAAAAATTACAAAAAGGAAATACATAATTTTTTATAAATGCAATGACTAAATCTGTAAATAAAAGAAAGTAAATATACTGCTATTCCTTTTTCCAAACAATTCTCATTTAATATTGTTATCCATGTTTCCAAACAAACTTCCTTTTTAAACTCTTATCCAAGTATCCAAACACACCGAAATTGTACTTCAGCTTTAATAAGATAGATTTTCTGACTATAATAATAAAAGACACTATAGTAAAGATGTTTTTATGTTGTCATCATAGTGGTTTTAGCGTTATAACAAACTCGACGGGACCAATGTGTAAGAGTGGTAGACTCAAATGTAATAAGCTTGTATAAGTACTGAATCAAAACCATAATTATGTAAATAAAATAATCGGTTATCAAAGAGAACAAAATGATTGTGGAAAGAAAGAACCAGAACATACCCAAACTTGATTGTACTTGCGGAGAAATTAAAGAAAGCAAAATCAATTATTATTTTTCATTAACGAATGGAGTATCAGTATCACTATGTGTCTTCCATGAGAAAGGGAAGAAGACTCTGAATGTGTCTTCTTATTCAGAGGTCCTCGGGACCATTGATGTCCTACAAATAACACAAGTCTCACATTTTAGTCTTTATCGATTTAGCTGAACCAATATCAAACCATAACATTATACCAAACCTTTCGGTTCCCTATATCCAATAAACCAAACAATAAAAAACCAAGCACAAAACCGGATTAAACACCACCAGAACATAAACTCGTTAGATTACCTTGTTCTCGACCACAGTCCCGTCGGGGACTTCCAGTTTTACCCCGGATTTTGCAGTCACAGTCGCCTTGCCCTTCAATAACCAAAAAGGAATATCAAACAACAAATTAAGGAAACTAATATATTAGATTCTTTTTGAAAAAATAATTAAAGAAATATCTTAGATTTTAGACAAGTTTTTACAAGTATAGTTATGCATACCTTGAGAACAACTGAAGAACCAAACGAGACATCACCAGACACCTTAAGGCTGTCTAGTTCGACTATACTAGGGATTGACTTAAACCGACTCAGGAAATTAGACACCTGTTTACAAAGATATGAGGCAAATTAATGTTTAGAGACTTTAGAGAAACAAACATGACTTGTGGCGTGTGTTTTTTTTGTTTCCTTTACCTTCTTGAACTCGGGTCCCAATTCAATCGATGGGTTCGAGGGGTTAGTTCTAGCACTGTTTCTGGTGACGAAGCCATCGACGAGGGTGTAGAGATCAGACTGTGGACGATTGAAAACTCTAATCATTACTCAAAATGTCTCTCTTACTCTGTTTTCGCTTTAGAATGTGGTGTTTACCTGGACGAGCAGCAAGTCTGAAGTTGCCTTCACTGGCAAGAAACGAGAGCGAGGTACATTAACACCAATGGCATTGTCAAAGAACTGTTTCGAGACAGAGAAGCAGACAACCAAAATAAGTTAGAAGAAGATTAAAGTTTGAACTTTATATTGTAAATTGTGTGACTAGGACATGCATATTACCCTTATTGCAGCACCAGCTGCAGTTTCAAGTTGAAGAACTTTCACTCCATCGACTTCCTGAATAAAATTATCAGTCTTTTCTCAGTTACACTCATGGAAATTGCAAAAAAAAAAAAAAAGGATTACGTGAATCATATCTGTGTAAATCTTCATGCCAACAAAATTTACAAGGGCATGCACCTTTGGGTTAGGGATGATCTCCATTTTAAGTGCATCAGCTTCCACAAGCTTTTTAATGGCCTTCAAGTTAACCCATCTGTAAACTTACAGATTTAAAGTCTACAAACAACTTTATATATCTTCTAGAGTATCTAGAAACATGATCTACTTACAAGTTGTTTGTGTTGAATATCTTGAACTTCTCTATTGACTTGAACTCATTGACCTATACAAGGATCAAAACATGAGTGCAGTAGATTTTCTAAACAGGTCATACAAGTGAAAGTAAGCAGGAAGAAGGCACATAAAGAGTGTACAGTTTCCACTTAATAAGAACAATTTTATGGAGAGGGAGAAAGCGTTTTCAAGAGCCTTTACTAAATTATTCTATAAACTAAGCTCTTTCCCACTTTTCCCACGCCTCTAGTGAATATTCAAGAACAGATTCAAGCTGTAACAGGGAGGTAAACAAAAAGATGTGCAGACTTACATGTTCATCAGGAACCTGAGCAATCTCCAATAGCTGAGACAGACAAGAAGAAAACAATGTTATCCAATAGCACAATGAAATTGTAGCAGTAAGAAAATCGTCAGATGCAAAGAGGTTTGTGGAATATGATATATTATGAAACCGATAGACATACAGATCAATATAAGTTCTTTAGTTTGCAGTAAAAATTGCATCTACAGAATCCCAAGACAGTCAATAGCAGGTAAGAACCGATGAATCATGAATAAGAAAAGGTACATTCGAAACAAGATATGACAGTTAAGAGTTACCTGAACTTTTCCTTCATAAGAAATGAGAGTTCCTCCTTTAACATCAGCTAAGGTTTTGGGTGTAACCTCCATACAATATTCATTCTTGTTCTGGATCAAGTGCTTCAAGATTGCTGCAGCAATTATACCAAGTACGGGGCAAGCAGTACGTTCGTATGGGATTTCATGTAAAATTTTGACACTAACTATGTGTAAACAAGAACGAACAAACTACAAATAAGACATACTTAAGTCAACGATGGCACCCAAGTTGTCTGAATTGGCAACGAACACATACTCTTTACCCTGTGAGGCCCAGAAAACAAAAAAAAATCAGTAAATATGAACATCTTAAATGTTTTAAAAAAACATTACTCGACTGCATCAAAGAATGAACCTGTGATAAGAAAGCATCGAGCTTTCCACTGTTCATGAGGGATGGGAATACATCACCATGACCGGGAGGATACCTTCACAAAGATAATAGAATACAGAATAACCTATTAGAAAGAAAAAAAATCACAAGTTCTTGTTCTCTGCAGTCATGGACTAGTCTCAGATAGTACAAGGCATTATAATTTCAGTTATCAGTTATTATGATACTTCATCACGTAGGCAGATTAAACTGTTCTAACTTGCATAATAAGATTACTGTGTGGTTTGAACAGTATAACAAAATAAAATCATACCAGCCATCCTTGTCTGTCTTTCCCTTGCTGGGCCATGGCACAAACTCATCTGCGACAACACGGGGATATTTGCTCTAGAAAATCCAAGTAAACTTCATTAGTAGCAGACCCGATGTCAGTTTTTTTTCATACAGAAAACAAAAAAAAAATCATTTGCTAATTAGATATATGAATCCACACCACTAACCTGGTTGAAAGTGTGAATGTCAACATTTGAGTTGGTGTACTTTTCCACAATCTAAAATACGATGACAACAGTCAGCCAAAAAAAAAAAACTTCATAAGTGAAAAAATGTGATCCATACTACAACAGAAGTACCTTTTGAGTGTCATCATGTGTATTAAATGAGTTCATGAGAACCAACGGGACCTTGCAGCCATACTTGTTGTTGAGATTCTGTGCGTAAGCAATACATTGGATACAGTAAGTAAACATCAAGGAGGTCCTAGAGCAGAGTGATTAAGAAAATGGCAAACCTCAATCTGGATAACAATAAGATCAAGAAACGTCAAACCATCACGAACTTCGATAACCGACCTGCACAGAAAGAAAAAAAAAACAAGATATCATTTCTTCACATCCTAAATCTTGTGAATAAATCAGAGAATATCCACCAGAGTAATAAAGAGACAAAACAAAGTTTCATATCACTTCGAATTTGAAATCTCAAAGAAGGGCTTACTTAGGGCCAGTGCATCCCATTGTTGTCCCGAGACCTCCATTAAGCTTCAAGACAACAAGTTTGTCCAACAGATTCTTGGTCTCGGAAACATCTACCATCACATGTAAAACATAAACATCGTCTTACTATCACAGAACGCTACAAGCAGATATGCATTGAAGATGAATGGTATATATATACCTTGGGAGACGGGAGCCATTTTCTCGTAAGGAACAACGGTTTCATCAGTGGGTGTTTGGATCTTACTCCACTCAATGTGCTGTGCCTCGCCGCTTCAAAATCAATATACAATCAGTGACATATATACTAATTAGCCTAACGATTACGTCAACAACAACAACAACAACAACACAGAATCTATATCCAGATACGAACTACAGTTTGATCATCACAATCAACTTATAACGAACTGATCGAAAGAGAAATATACGAACCTGAGGTAGCGTGAGACGAGGTTGATGAATCCGCTCTTCTCATTCTCACTGAAACAACAACAAAACAGATTCAGTCGAAAATAATCAGATAAAGATCAAAATCAAAATCAGAAGGCTAACCTCATCTCGGTAAGGCCATCGACGGCGGATTTGAGCTGGGGGAGATTCTCGGTGGTGGCTGCTGCCATTGTCGATTATCGATTAGAGCTTAAAGATTGTAGAGGAATGGAGTTTGAAAAGGAGTAGTGGTGCCGAAGGTGACGACGATGCGTGATTGGTTGTTACCTCATATATATAAATGTTCTTCTACTCACCAATTGGAAATCTACACGTGGCACTCTTCATGTTTGTCCGGTTTAGTGTTTTATTGTACCGTCAGTTATTTTATTTATTTTCTAAAACATTTCATGTTCAGTTTATATGTTTTTGTTTTGCTTGTTTAGTTCTACATATACTCAACTTTCAATTTTGTTTCCTACAATAATTTCACCCTTTTTGTTTGACTGACTGTAAAATTCGTTCAGACAAAACTGTGTTAGATTTTATAAACGAGATCATCATTATGTGTTGTTGTTATAAATTTCACCATTTTATCTATTTTCTAATTTCAAACATTTTATAAACGAGATCATGTTGTTGTTATCGAGTTTATTTGTTGAGCAATGAAATATCATTCCAATCAATCATTTTCTTTCAAACTACAGGATTATTAACCACGAATTCTGGGTTTTTAAAGAATCTGAATTTGAATCTGTTGACACTCAGATTACCCTGATTTGTGGTCACACAAATATATACTAAATTTTCGGTCCATTTGAAAATTCGGAAAAAAAGATCCATCAATGGACTGCACCTTCATTTGAAGATTAGTTTGGGTCTCGATCTCCAGTATACTCAGATTAAACAAAGATAATCTAATATATAAAGCAGAAGGTAACTCTCTTCTTAGAGTGCCATGTCATCAAATACTGCAAGGAAATCGCAACACGTGGTAGTCTCGGTTGAAATTTTGCGTTTCATTAAAACTCAAACGTGTTGGGCTTCGACTGAATACCTTAACCATGTATCTAAATTAAAAAGGAATCGCGTTTTATTACTTTTCGTTAGCGTTATTAATGGGTTATTACGAGTGTGATTTCGTGGGATTGGTATTTTGTTATTTGGGCTCATAAAATAAACAAAAACTAAGCTGACATTGACCTTCGTCTTCCTCAACATTGGCGACCAAATGATTTCTAAGATTCGAGCCGATTAGGTCAACCGACAATGGTGTTTTTGGAAGGTTGTGAGAGACAAATCTTCTTTAGGAATCTCTGGGTCGAGCTCCGTTCGTGTCGGTTCATCTGCGATTCATCTCCTCTGAAACGTTACGGGATGCATGCTTCTTATCTCTTTTAGAGACGGTGGATCTCCACCTATAAAAGGTCAGCTTTCATCCCCTGCACATCATCCTCACACTTCCTTATAACAAGATAAATTTCTTTTTCAGTTTAATGGCTAACTCATCTATCCTTCTCTCTGATTTGAAGTTTGATCAATCTTCAAGTTCTGAACTTTCAGATGTAAAAGCATCTTTTCTTCTTATGAGTTTCGGTGATTTTATGTGTTTAAGATATGCTATTTTGATTTGGTTCTGTCTGCGTCTGTATATGTGAAATTGCCGCTTATGTAAAAGCATCGTCTTTTGTCTTAGGACAGATCTCATGAGCAATCTTCTTATATGAGTTTCAGTGATTCTACTGACACTAAAATTGAATGCTCAGTTTGTTGCAGGCTTATCTTTCTCGAGTACAGAAGAGACATTAACCCTAGCATTTTCTCAATATGGCCGAGTACTTGCAGGTCAGTCCCTTAAATCTCAACACCAGTTTTAGTTCAGGATTTTAGACGCAGCTGCATTAACACATCTCTTTTGTCTTCTTCTAATTTTTGGTCACTTCAGTGGATGGTGTAATGGATGATGTCAAATGAAGGCAAGGGTTTGCTTATGTCACATTCTCTTTCTAAAGAAGAAGCTGTGAAAGCTTTATTAGAACTAAACGGAAAGGTATCAAATCTCTTCTTTATTGTTTTTAAGTCTAGCAAACTTTTTCGTAAGTTCAGTATCATCTAAATCATTTCACATAATAATTTTCTTTATAACATAAAGCTTTCTCATGTTAGGTGGGGAATGTTTATGATGAATAACTGTGAATTTCCTGGTGGAGTACTGAATCATCAACTATCCAAGTTGGTTATGTTGCGTAATGAATTTTGTTATTTTGATCACAGTTGGTAGACGGGCGGGTTGTGATCCGTGACACAACAAAAGTTGTAAAACAGAATCGACCCTTCCATATCAAAGACCTCAACAAAATTCTCGCTCGATCTGTGGCCGTTTTTTCTTGGTTTTGGATCCATCGGGATGGGTAAGATTTATTAACCTTGGGAGGAAAAAGATTGCATAGTGTATAATACTTATCATAGTGATGTTAATAAACTCTTCAGGTTGATTAGTCATTGGTCAAGAATGGGTGTGCTCTAAAAAGAAACAGAGGAAGCTAAAGAGTAGCCCATACTGCTCCAAACACAGACCTAACTCTCACGGCTTGCTCTCCTGATCCTTGGAGATGAGGTTCAATGCGGAAGGACGAGAAACCCACCATGATCTCTCATGAGATTCCAATGTCCCGCAATAGCTCATACAGACAAGCTTTTCTAAATGGTGACTTTTTTACTTACCAAAGTCTAAAAGATTATTGGCTTGATGATGGAAGTAATATGTGAGAGCAAATCATTATGAAAAGTTGTCAACCTTTTCTCTGTTGTTTGATCGTGAGTACCACTGTACAAGGATCTATGGTGTGTATTAGAATATGCTTCTTTGTTTGATTCTTTCATATCCTGACATGTGTGTATGGGTCTTGAAAATTACAAAATAGCATTCAAATCTATTGATATAGCACATGGAAACGTACATGAACAAAATTGTCAAGACCAAAAACAAAGGAGGAGGATGGTTGAGACTATCAATACTGTTTATATATGGTTTGCTTTCTTTATACACCAGAATACTCCTGCTTTACTGTCTCGACTGTGAGCTTGACCTCAAGACCTATCCCGACATTGGCCAAGCTGCATTTGCTACCACGTGACGTATCTTTGTCCCGGTAAGGGCTATTCAAAAAGTTATGAATCTACCTTTATAGTAAAGGTTATAAAAGTTAAGAACCACATAAGAGAAATATGATTTGCGTTTGGGCTTTCGAACAAATGGAACAACAGAAAAGCAGGGCAGCAAGTAGATCAGTTAGTAAATCTCTCACTAATCATTCCCTAATTGCTATTAGAAGTCAATAGTACAATCCTATAAGCTTATACTATGTTTCATCTATAATATTACAATTATGTGCACTAATGGGACCGGGACTGTCTAACCACACACATCATAACTAAAAGCACAGACAGCTGATTCTGTTACAAATAAGGAATCATAATTAAACAATAATCATATAAACATTACCTTCTAATGCAAGTAAACAAGTTACGGTCTCTTAACACTATCAAGCTCTCGCCATCAAAAGAGATTACAAAATCATTTGAACTTAGGTTCTATTTCTTTGGCAAATATCATTCTTTACTCGATAAGAAGGTG
>NW_026618261.1:0-13005 GCF_000801105.2 Raphanus sativus
TCTTCTCTTAAGTGAAGTCTGGCCCCTTAAGTGCTTGAGGGTTTCATGATCAGTATGGATGATGAACTCCTTGGACCTCAGGTAGTGTTGCCAAGTTTCCAAAGCTCTAACCAATGCATATAACTCCTTGTCATACGTAGGGTAGTTGAGGGTTGCTCCACTTAGTTTCTCACTGAAGAAGGCTACTGGTTTCTTCCTCTGATGTAGCACGGCTCCTATACCCACTCCTGATGCATCACACTCTACTTCAAACATCTCGTCAAAGTCAGGTAGAGCTAGCACTGGTGCGTGAGTTAGCTTGTACTTCAAGGCATTGAAAGCAGCTTCTTGTAGTTCTCCCCATGAGAAGGCAACATTCTTCTTGATCACAGCAGTCAATGGAGCAGCTATGGTGCTGAAATCTCTAACAAAGCGCCTGTAGAAACTAGCCAAACCATGGAAACTCCTAACATGTGCAATGGATGTTGGAAGAGGCCACTCTTGTATGGCTTTGATCTTCTCTTCATCCACTTGTAGTCCCTGTTTACTCACTACAAAGCCTAAGAAAACAAGCTGGTCAGTACAAAAGGTGCACTTCTTTAGGTTGGCATATAAACCTTCCTTCCGAAGTGTAAGCAACACAAGTTCTAGATGTTCTAGATGTTCATCTAAGCTCTTAGAGTAAATAAGTATATCATCAAAATAGACAACAACAAATTTACTTATGAATGATCTAAGAACCTGGTTCATGAGCCTCATGAAAGTACTTGGTGCATTGGTTAACCCAAAAGGCATAACCAACCACTCATATAGACCTTGCTTGGTCTTGAAGGCAGTCTTCCACTCATCTCCTTCACGCATCCTTACTTGATGGTAACCACTTCTTAAATCTATCTTAGAAAAGATAGTTGCTCCACTAAGCTCATCAAGCATGTCATCTAGGCGTGGGATTGGGTGTCGGTACTTGATGGTGATGTTGTTGATGGCACGGCAATCTACACACATCCTCCATGATCCATCTTTCTTGGGAACTAAGAGAACCGGCACAGCACAAGGACTTAGACTCTCTCGGATGTATCCTTTATCCATCAGGTCTTGAACTTGCTTCTCTAACTCTTTGGTCTCTTCCGGATTCATCCTATAGGCTGGTTTGTTTGGCAAAGCAGAACCTGGAACGAGATCAATTTGGTGCTCAATCCCTCTTATTGGAGGCAGTCCAGCTGGTATCTCTTCAGGGAACAAGTCTTGAAACTTGTCTAGCACGGCTTGAGCTTGTTTAGGAAGTTGTGTATCTGAGCTTCCTATACTTAAACACTCTTTTAAAACCATTAGCAGTACAGTGCCTTGAGCACTCAAGGTCTTTAAAATAGAACCAGGAGAAATCATAAGGTTAGTTTTACTTACCTGATCTTCCTTGTTCATCTTAGCTTGTAGCTCATGTACCTCAGATGGGTTGAGTGGTGCTAGGTTGTATTTGCGGTCTTTGAACTTGAAAGAATAGTAGTTGGTGCGTCCATTGTGGAATGTGGCTCGATCAAATTGCCAAGGCCTACCCAACAAGATGTGACCGGCTTGCATTGGCACCACATCACACACTACTTCATCTTGGTACTTACCAACACTAAAAGATATCTTTACTTGCTCAGTGACCTTCAGCTCAGTCTTGTTGTCTAACCATTGCAACCTATAGGGCCGAGGGTGCTTGGTTGTCTCAAGACCTAGCCTGTCCACCATATACTTACTAGCCACGTTAGTACAAGATCCTCCATCTATAACCAAGTTACATACCTTAGCTTTGATGGTGCAGCGAGTGTGGAAGAGGTTCTCTCTTTGGGCTTTCTCTTCAGGGTTGGTCATTGTACTTAGTACTCTCCGAGTGACCAACAACTCTCCAGTATCCGGATACTCTACTTCTTCTCCAGAGCCCATTGCTTCCATTTCGGCTTCATCTTGAGACTCATAGTTATTATTTTTAGACATTTATAAGTGTTTAAGGTGTTTATGTGAGAGTTTGAGAGATCAAATGCTTAGATCAGAGTTTAAGAGAACGAGAGAGTTTAGGAGGCAGAGTTTGTGTATCGAAATGCTTAGTTTGATTTATGAGAAGAGTTTACAATATATAGGAAGCGAGAGTAAGCTAGGTTAAGACAAATGAGTGGTTAAGACTCAAAGACTATTCAAGGGGAGGAGCGCTCTCTTTGAAATGCTTGGACCAGGTTCACTTCGCGTATCCAGCTTGGTCCAGCCTGTCTTGCTGCATAGTAACCTTATCTAGCATAGTGACCCTATCCATAAACGGTCACAAGCTCGATCACACTAAACCCTCTCCTTGATCACAAGTCTTTGTAACTTGTTCTTCACTCTTCATCTCTTCTCATAGACAGTTTACCTTAGTTCAAATAGTTACCACACGGTAACTTATTTTCACTGAGGTAACTTTTGTGCCCAGACTTTGCACAATCCAAATTGTCTCCAAATGATGTTTAAAAGTGGTTTGAGTTGAGATGGTCCGTACATGTCCGTACAAGTCCGTACAGTCCGTACACACTCTTCTCAAACTCACTTCTAAACATCTCTCCAACTTAATCTCCTCATTTCATCCTTCACACTCAACTCTTATTGCCTCAACTTAACACTCCCCCTCAAGCTTGACCATGTGGAACAAGTCGAGCTTGGAATGCTGTTCAATCTCCCTCATTAAAACCTCAACAAGGAAAACCCATTGGGACAAAACCTTGAAGAGGAAAAAGAGTAGAGATATCCCAGCAGGGGAGCATTTAGTTGGTACTCCTCAGGTCAATGAGGCCCAGCCTAATGTGGATGGACTCCATTGTCTTCTGCCTTGCCGCCTTTGTGAACACATCAGCTAACTGATCTTCACTTCTCGTGTAACATGGTAACACCACTCCAAGTACAATCATCTGCCTAACCTTGTGACAGTCCACCTCAATGTGTTTAGTTCTCTCATGAAACACACTGTTGGAAGCTATGTGAATGGCAGCTTGATTGTCACAATGCATGACCATAGGTGTGGCTTGATCAACTTCCAAATGCTTCAGGATTCCTTTGATCCACACCAACTCGTTAGTAAGCTTGAGCATTGCACGGTACTCAGCTTCAGCACTAGAACAGGACACCACTTTCTGCTTCTTGCTCTTCCATGTAACCAGATTGCCTCCAATGAAAGTGCAATAGCCTGTTGTTGATCTTCTATCAACTCTATCACCTGCCCAATCCGCATCACAATACCCCACAGCTTCAGTACTCTTGTTACAACCCATCCAGATGCCTAGACTCCTGGTTCCATTCAGATACATCAGCAACCTTTCCACCATTCTCCAATGGTGCTCCTTGGGTACTTGCATATGCTGACTGACTTGGTTAACCGCAAAACATATATCTGGCCGAGTAATGGTCAGATATATGAGCTTCCCCACAAGCTTCCTATAGAGCTTTGGATCCTTGAACGGCTTGCTATCTTCAGTCTCCCCCTCACGTGGAACCTTGTACCCATCTTCCATCGGCATCTTAGCTGTCTTCCCGTCATCCATACCTGCATCTTTCAAAAGATCAAGTGTATATTTCCTCTGAGATATGAACAAACCTTCCTTGGATCTACACAACTCAATTCCAAGGAAGTATTTCATTTCTCCCAAGTCCTTAATCTCAAATACTGACTTTAGGAAGTCCTTAGTCTCTTGAATACCTGTCTTATCAGAACCAGTGATGATAATATCATCAACATAGACAAGGATACAGATGATACCTGAGGGTGTGGTGAGAGTGAAAAGAGTATGGTCAAGCTCGCATTTCTTGAATCCTCTTCCATTCAGGGTGGTGCTCAGCTTGTAGTACCATGCTCTTGGAGACTGCTTAAGTCCATAGATAGCCTTCTTGAGTCTCAACACATTTCCCTTCTTAACGAAGTGCTCAAGACCCGGTGGTGGTAACATGTAAACTTCATCCTCAAGCTCTCCTTGCAAGAAAGCATTCTTGACATCCATTTGCCAAAGATCCCATTCCAAGTTCACAGCAAGAGACAACACTACTCTAATGGTATGAAGCTTGGCAACCGGAGCAAATGTGTCAATGTAGTCTTCTCCATAGGTTTGAGTAAACCCTCTAGCTACCAACCGAGTCTTCCTTCTATCAATCTTGCCATTAGGTAAGTACTTGATGGTAAAGATCCACTTACATGACACTGCCTTCTTTCCTTTTGGTAATGTACTCTCATACCAAGTGTCATTCTTTATCATTGCGCCAGCTTCATCATTCACTCAGTCTCTCCACTCTTGAATCAACATTGCTTCCTCATAACTTCTTGGAACATAGCTCTCATCTAAACTCACTGTGAAAGCTTGATGTTCCTCAGGAAAGCTTGCAAATGAACACACTGCTTGAGATGGATGCTCAACCGCTTGAGCATTGTAATACACCCTTGTATTCACCCAGTTAGATGCATCTCTCTTAACTCTTGTGCTCCTTCTCAAAGTAGGCTGTGGAGAATGCTGCGTTGCTGTTGCTTCCTCCTCATTTCCACTACTAACCACTTCTCCATTTTGCTGATTTGCTTCAGCTCCCCCACTTGGTTGACTCTCCTCAGCTCCAGAATCCGAATTGGACATCTCAACACCTTGATCATGAGCACCAGAACTCTCCTCCGAACCAGAACTTCCTTCTGCTCCACTTGGTTCTTCTCCCCCCTCATGGTCAAGGTGTGGTGTCTCCTGATGATTCCCACCACCTTGATGATTCCCGTTGACAGGACCATGCTGATCCACATGGATTCCCATCCCTTCTAGGATCGTCCTCAGTACTGAAGCTCTATCACTGGTAAGATCCTTCAAATCTTCTTGGTTTTGCTCATCATAGTACCCTCTTTCTTCTATGAACTTCACTTCCCTTGACACCAACACACGCCTTGTGTCAGGATCATAACATTTGTAACCCTTCTGGCTAGTTGAATACCCAATGAACATAGCCTTGATACTTCTTGCTTCAAGCTTGTTTCGCATCTCACTTGCCACCATCACATAACAAAGACAACCAAAGACCCGCATATACTCCAGTGAAGGTTTGGACTGATTTAGTACCTCAAAAGGTGACTTGCCTTGAAGTACCAAGGTTGGAGTTCTATTGATCAAGTAACAAGCCGTGGATACTGCATCACTCCAAAACCTCTTGGGAACCTTTGACTGGAGCATAATGGTTCTTGCCACTTCCATGAGATGCCGATTCTTCCTCTCAGCAACCCCATTTTGCTGTGGAGTGTATGGGCAACTTGTTTGGTGCAAGATGCCATGTTGAGCTAAGTGATGCTTGAATGCATGACCAGTGTACTCTCCTCCATTATCTGACCTGAAAATTTTTATCTTGGCATTGTAATGGTTAGTTACATAGGTTTGAAAACTTTTAAATGCATCAAGCACCCTATCTTTGGTTGGAATTAAAGTTAACCAGGTGTATTTGGATTTTTCATCAATGAATGTGACATAATACTTGAAATTATCTCTAGACAAGCAAGGAGAAGTCCAAACATCCGAATGAACAAGATCAAAGCAATTTTTATAAACCGTTGAAGAGTTTGGAAAAACAGTTTTACAATGCTTGCCTAAAATACAAGCTTCACAATCTTTGTTCTCAAATGCAACACCTGGCAACATCAGTTTAAAAGCCTTATTATGAGGGTGTCCTAGTCTAGTATGCCACAATGCATCTTTACTTAGACTAGGAGCAGAAACAGAAGTAAAAAGACAGCAACGATCAGAAATAGGAGCAAGATCTTCAAGCAAATATAATTCTCCTTTGGTCACTCCTTTTCCAATAAGCTTGCTGCTATCAATATCCTGAAACTTGACATCATTAGGGCTGAATATAACATTGCAATTTAGATCAGTGGCACATTTCTTAACAGATAACAAATTTGAGGTAAAGGAAGGCATATACAATGCCTTAGATTCCCTATCAAAGAGTTTAAGACTTCCTATCCCTTTGATAGGTACTTTAGCTCCATCCGCAATCATCACATGACCAGTAGTAGGCATAATATCTCTTATTAAGCTAGTGTCACTAATCATGTGATGAGTGCATCCGGAATCAATCACAAGAGGTCTAGTGATGATAGGCTTAGCAATAAGAGCAAGGATACTAGACGGTTTGAATGCATGCTCAATCCTAGCAATATTGGAACTACTAGTATGATTATGCATTTCTCTTAAACTATCCAGCATCCTAGCATTTCTATCAAGCTCACTGCCATTATCTATCAACCTAGCACTAAAGGATGAACCCTCAATGTTACCATTCTCCTTGAAGAGTTTGATCAAAGCATCCAGGTCGGACTTCTTGAGATACTCTTGATCACTTGCCCCGCGGTTGCTTGGTTCACCAGAGTAAGCAACCATGGACTTCTCCTCATTGGTTTCCTTGCTTGTACCAGCTCCACTTGATTTCTCAGCCTTGTATCCAGATCCTCTCTTCTCACGATCCTTCATGAACTTTGCCGGCTTCAAGTGAGGATGAAGAATCCAGCACTGACTCTTCTTATGTCCATGCTTCTTGCAATGATCACAATCCCCATCAAACTTCTCATACTTCCCATGCGCAGCCTTGTTTGCTTGTGGAGTCTCCTCTTGATCAATCTTAGCTGCTTGATTCACCAGTGCCAGCTCTCCTTTCTTTCCAGACAACCCAATGGTACCTTGCTCCTTTTGGATCCTTGCAACCACATTCTCAAGATCCGGCAAGTTATCCTCCCTCAACAAGTGTTGGATAAGTCCTTGATACGCCGGATTCAATGTGAGGAGAAGCCCAAACACTTTGTCTTGCTCTCTCCTCTTGTTAAGCTCATCAGCATCCACCGTGCTTGGCCTCAACATCTCAAGTTCAGACCAGAGTGATCTAAACCTTCCCAAGTGCTTAGTAAACTCCATGTCTTCTTGAACCAGGTGGTTCAATGCGTGCTTGACCTCAAACACTCTGCTCAGGTTTGAGGTGTTTCCATACACCTTCTTCAAGGTGTCCCATAGTTCTTTAGCTGACTCGCAGTAGCTATAAGCATCAAGAATTGCCGGGTCAAGTGAGTTTTGAAGAACTGACAGCACTTGCATGTCTTCTTGTTCCCATTTCTCAAATGCATCTTGAGCCGCTTCGCCTTCATCTTCTCCTTGTGTGATGAGCTTTGGAGCTTCACCTACAGTGATGTGCTTCCACAAGCCTTTCATTCCCACAGCAGTCTTCACCATCCGAGACCACACCAAGTAGTTGTTTCCCTTGAAACAAACCGCAACCTTCATCTTTGAGCTTCCTCCACTATCCATAGCTAAGAAACTCAACCAAGCCTTCAGCTTTCACACAACAAATAACAAGTAACACTCTTTGCTTCACGAACCACAAAAGGAACAAGCTTTCTTCAAGAACCAGCTTGAACCGCCAAAACCACAAGTTTGAATCTTCAAGTTTGAATGAACCGCCAAAAATATCAACGAATCTAGCTTGAGTCTTCACAGCTACCACGAACCACAAAGAAACAAGCTTGAGCTTCAAACCGCCAAGAACACCACGAACACCGAGAAGATCTTCAAAGCTTTAGCTTTGAATCTTCAACTGCGAACCGAGATCCTTCTAACCTGGCTCTGATACCATATTATTTTTAGACATTTATAAGTGTTTAAGGTGTTTATGTGAGAGTTTGAGAGATCAAATGCTTAGATCAGAGTTTAAGAGAACGAGAGAGTTTAGGAGGCAGAGTTTGTGTATCGAAATGCTTAGTTTGATTTATGAGAAGAGTTTACAATATATAGGAAGCGAGAGTAAGCTAGGTTAAGACAAATGAGTGGTTAAGACTCAAAGACTATTCAAGGGGAGGAGCGCTCTCTTTGAAATGCTTGGACCAGGTTCACTTCGCGTATCCAGCTTGGTCCAGCCTGTCTTGCTGCATAGTAACCTTATCTAGCATAGTGACCCTATCCATAAACGGTCACAAGCTCGATCACACTAAACCCTCTCCTTGATCACAAGTCTTGTAACTTGTTCTTCACTCTTCATCTCTTCTCATAGACAGTTTACCTTAGTTCAAATAGTTACCACACGGTAACTTATTTTCACTGAGGTAACTTTTGTGCCCAGACTTTGCACAATCCAAATTGTCTCCAAATGATGTTTAAAAGTGGTTTGAGTTGAGATGGTCCGTACATGTCCGTACAAGTCCGTACAGTCCGTACACACTCTTCTCAAACTCACTTCTAAACATCTCCCAACTTAATCTCCTCATTTCATCCTTCACACTCAACTCTTATTGCCTCAACTTAACAATAGTCCCAATTGGTGGTGATAGTCATGACTGTTGGTTTGGGCACTCCCTAGCCATGTGACCTCGTCCCTGACATCTAAGAACAAAACATCTCTAGCTCTTTGATGTTAGTACCTTTTTTTGATCTTGTCTAGGACCCTTGTTTGAATCATCACCCTTACTCTTGAACCGAGAATCAATCTCTACAGCTTTACCTTTGTCATTCGTTTGTTGACATTAGAAGTCCAAGGTTGTGAGTTTCTAGACCTACTAGTAGCGGTCTTACGCTTGATTTGCTTCTCAACCTGCACAGCTAAGTGCATTAGTTCAGGTAAGCCACTGTATTGAGCTCTTTCTACCTTCCTGGAGATACGCTCTTGAAGACCATCAATGAATTGAGCCATCAAAGCCTCCTCAGATTCTTCTAACTCCAGTGAGTTCATCAGCTTCTCAAACTCTTCAAAGTATTCTTCTACTGACCTATTACCTTGAGACAACTTGCGAAAACGTTTTTGTAAGTCTCTATGATAATAATCAGGAACATATCTTAACCTTAGGAGATATTTCATGTCAGCCCAAGTGTGACAGCTCCAAAGCGGTTCCTCCTCCTCTCAGCTACATTCTGTCCCACCAGGCAAGTGCATTCTCGGTGAGTTGAGCAGCTGCTAAGGCAACCTTCTTGTGCTCTCCATAGCCATAGCACTCAAAGATATACTCTAAGCGCTTCTCCCAATCCATGTAAGCTTCTGGATCAGATTTCCTGTAAAAATAGGAGGAACAATTTTAATGTCTTTGTTGTGCTCTCTATGATGAGCTTCTCTAGCTCGGTTGTGTCTAAGTGGATCCTGTCTTCTAGGATTGCGGTTTCGGAGGATCATCATCATCATCAAGACTCGGCATGCTCTCATCATCTTCATGCTCTCCATCTTCAGCCTCATGGATGGGGTTTTTGGTTGCGGATTGGAACTCTCCTTTGAGGTTGCTCCAACCGGTTCAAGCGAGTGTTGATCTGCTGACCAAGCTCTCCTACAACAGCCCTCATCTCTTCTCTCATGGCAGCCATAATCTGCTCCATGGTTGGAGGGTTAGCTACCCGGGTTGGCGTTTTCATCACCCATGACTGGTTTGCTAAAACTCAACAAAAACAACAAGAAATTTAAATACCAACGGTAACAAAATTAAACAAGAAGAAGAACTTTAAATTTTTTTTAAATCTAAAAAGAAATCGACAAGAAAGAAAATCTTTATGGGTTTTGAAAGTTTTTAAAATAAAAGGCAAGGAATCAAGCGATAATCTATAAAAGGAAAACAAGAGTTTGCGTGATGAACAAAAGGAAAGAACAAAATATTTTTGGGTTTCGAAATTTTATGAATCAACAAAACGGATGCAACAAGAACAAGTAAACTTTTTATGGTTTTTGATTTATGAAACTAAGATCAAAGAGATAAGAAAGATAGAGGTAAGAAGAACCAAAGGATGGATCCTTTGGCTCTGATACCAAATGATATAAGACTCGGATGGAGCCTTTGGAAGGTGGTGGAGATGGATCCTCAGCTGGCTTTCACGCACTCTCTTGAGAACAAAGGATGGTTGAAATGATGGCACTTGACTAGATGAGATCAGTGGTATGGGATCTAACAAGCTGGCTGTAACGCACTCTCTTGTTGGACCGGGTGATGAGGTTGATGATGGAGTGAAGAACACCACAAGGATGATGGGAGATCCTTGATACAGTTCGGACTCTTGCTGCTTGAATCACACAAGGAGGAAGAGGGTTGGCGGCTTGCTTAGGGGCAAACTGACTCATATATTGATTAGGTAAAAAGTTGTGTGTTACAAGCTGCATATGGACTTTATAAATAGTCTTCAGCTGACTCAAGCAAAATAAAAGACTCCAAAACGACAGGACTTAAGGTTTCTACGCAAAGTAATAAAATGCCCCAAAAAGGAAAGTTTGCAAAAACTTAAAAAGAAAATAAAACTAAACGAGTTTGGGTCTTGAACCAAGGTGGCTGCTGAGATGGGAGAGTTCTAGGAACCACTAGACTGACCCATCTTACCTGCACAAAATTGTAAATAATGAAAAACACTTCCCTTGGTTCATGGTGGAACTCCTTTGTGGTATTCTTGAAGTTGAGCACGCTTGGTTCATTCTTGAAAGATGTCTTGTCTTTGCTCTTCTTCAAGCTCTTCTTCAGTCTTCTCTTTATTATCTTCAGCTTCAATCTTGTTGGTTTCTTCAAGGAAGGATTCTTCTTCAGCTTCAGTTCCTGCCAAGTAAATATTTGAATCAGCACCATTCAAATAAGCTGACTTACCTTGAGTGATATTGAGTTGCGCAAAGGCATTGCTCAAGTCATCACTTGTCGTGTTGATATGTCCTCTCTGGGTGGATCAGCTAGAATTATAGTGGTGGCTCAGCTAACTATCTAAGATAGCTTGGACCGCAAGTGCAAAGCCTTGGTTAAGCCTTCTTTGCTTAGATCGAGTCATGGGTCCTTCAGATGCCTTGGGAATGGTATAGTGTCCTGGTGTGGTTGATGTCCTCATCAAATATGGCAATATCTTCATGATTCTTATCAAACCAGGATGAACCAATATGTAAGAAGCTTGATTGGAACCACTAATCAGTGGAGAATAACCAGGAAGTTGAATAAATCTCATAGGAGTTGTGAGTAAGAAGATATCCCACTTTCTATCCAGATGATTCCAGATTAGCCTGTTCGGACATATGCAATATCTTCATGATTCTTATCAAACCAGGATGAACCAATAGTAAGAAGCTTGATTTGGAACCACTAATCAGTGAGAATAACCAGGAAGTTGAATAAATCTCATAGGAGTTGTGAGTAAGAAGATATTCCACTTTCTATCCAGATGATTCCAGATTAGCCTGTTCGGACATATGGCAATATCTTCATGATTCTTATCAAACCAGATGAACCACGATCTAAGAAGCTTTATTTGGAACCACTAATCAGTGGAGAATAACCAGGAAGTTGAATAAATCTCATAGGAGTTGTGAGTAAGAAGATATCCCACTTTCTATCCAGATGATTCCAGATTAGCCTGTTCGGACATATGCCAATATCTTCATGATTCTTATCAAACCAGGATGAACCACGATCTAAGAAGCTTTATTTGGAACCACTAATCAGTGGAGAATAACCAGGAAGTTGAATAAATCTCATAGGAGTTGTGAGTAAGAAGATATCCCACTTTCTATCCAGATGATTCCAGATTAGCCTGTCGGTCGGACATATGGCAATATCTTCATGATTCTTATCAAACCAGGATGAACCACGATCTAAGAAGCTTTATTTGGAACCACTAATCAGTGGAGAATAACCAGGAAGTTGAATAAATCTCATAAGAGTTGTGAGTAAGAAGATATCCCACTTTCTATCCAGATGATTCCAGATTAGCCTGTTCGGACATATGGCATTATCTTCATGATTCTTATCAAACCAGGATGAACCACGATCTAAGAAGCTTTATTTGGAACCACTAATCAGTGGAGAATAACCAGGAAGTTGAATAAATCTCATAGGAGTTGTGAGTAGAAGATATCCCACTTTCTATCCAGATTGATTCCAGATTAGCCTGTTCGGACATATGGCAATATCTTCATGATTCTTATCAAACCAGGATGAACCACGATCTAAGAAGCTTTATTTGGAACCACTAATCAGTGGAGAATAACCAGGAAGTTGAATAAATCTCATAGGAGTTGTGAGTAAGAAGATATCCCACTTTCTATCCAGATGATTCCAGATTAGCCTGTTCGGACATATGGCAAATCTTCATGATTCTTATCAAACCAGGATGAAACCACGATCTAAGAAGCTTTATTTGGAACCACTAATCAGTGAAGTAACCAGGAAGTTGAATAAATCTCATAAGTGTGTGAGCAAGAAGATATCCCACCTTCTATCCAGATGATTCCAGATTAGCCTGTTCGGACATATGCCATTATCTTCATGATTCTTATCAAACCAGGATGAACCACGATCTAAGAAGCTTTATTTGGAACCACTAATCAGTGGAGAATAACCAGGAAGTTGAATAAATCTCATAGGAGTTGTGAGTAAGAAGATATCCCACTTTCTATCCAGATGATTCCAGATTAGCCTGTTCGGACATATGCAATATCTTCATGATTCTTATCAAACCAGGATGAACCACGATCTAAGAAGCTTTATTTGGAACCACTAATCAGTGGAGAATAACCAGGAAGTTGAATAAATCTCATAGGAGTTGTGAGTAAGAAGATATCCCACTTTCTATCCAGATGATTCCAGATTAGCCTGTTCGGACATGGGCAATATCTTCATGATTCTTATCAAACCAGGATGAACCACGATCTAAGAAGCTTTATTTGGAACCACTAATCAGTGGAGAATAACCAGGAAGTTGAATAAATCTCATAGGAGTTGTGAGTAAGAAGATATCCCACTTTCTATCCAGATGATTCCAGATTAGCCTGTTCGGACATATGGCAATATCTTCATGATTCTTATCAAACCAGGATGAACCACGATCTAAGAAGCTTTATTTGAACCACTAATCAGTGGAGAATAACCAGGAAGTTGAATAATCTCATAAGTTTGTGAGTAAGAAGATATCCCACTTTCTATCCAGATGATTCCAGATTAGCCTGTTTCGGACATATGGCAATATCTCATGATTCTTATCAAACCAGGATGAACCACGATCTAAGAAGCTTATTTGGATT
>NW_026618262.1:0-13004 GCF_000801105.2 Raphanus sativus
ATGTGATTTCAATGCACTGAGAATACAAATCTATGCTTAATCTAAGTGCAATCAGGTTTTGAAATGATGATATGAACTAGAACTATGCTAAAGTGCAATAAAGAAACAAGCTTTCAATCAATCTTGGACAATAGGACTCATGGGGCTAGGCATTTGACTTTAAGTGATTAAGATCCAATCTAAGGGTGGCAAACTTTCAATCAATAACTTCCTTAAGTCTAGAACACTGAAATAAGCAAGCTCTATGGTCAAGAAGAATGCTCATTTGCTTTAATCAACTAGACATCAAAGGTCTTTGAGCCTAAAAGATCTAAGCAATCATTAAGGATGAGTCTATAACTATCTAAACTCCCTTAACACAATGGTCTTTTGTGTAAGGTAAGTTTAGAGCAAGCTCTACTTGGTTCAGACATTTCATCAAACACCTTGTGGGTGGGAAAATGTCTAGAGCTCTAGAAAAGAGAGGCCAACTTTAATCTAGCATTAAGAGAAAGTAGACAAGCAAGGAAACAAGAGACTAACACTAAACACCCTTAGATCTTCACTTAATCACCCTAATCACCCTAGCCCATGAATCCAAAAGGTAACTACTCACTAATAGACATGAATAACCCAAAACCCATGGATGATTGAAGGTTAATCATGCTTAGTGGTCAAGATTGATCAATAATCACAAGAGATAGAGATGAAAAGAAAGCTCAAGATTAAGTCTTTCACCAAAATAGCTAATGTGATTACAAAGAAAACAAGATCTCCTACATAATTAGGTCTAAAGAGAATTTATAGGAGTCTAAAAAACGAGTTGGGTCAACCCAACAAACCTAGGTTAACCCATAAAGAAGCAGTCTTTTTCGCCCGTAGCGACCATGCAAGTCGCTACGCTCTGGTCGCTATTAACTCTTCAACACTTCAGGATCTGTAGCGACCTTGCAAGTCGCTACGGTGGTCGCTACGCTCTCTCGGGTGGCCTCCTAGCGACGTGATCATGTCGCTACGCAGAAGTCGCTACAGACACTTAGTCATTTTCTTGGATTATGGCTTCTTCTCCTACCATAGCGACTTGGTAAGTCGCTACGGTGGTCGTTACGATGGCTCGGGTTGCGTCTTAGCGACTTGACGAGGTCGCTATGCTGATGTCGCTACGGCCCTTCAGTTGGGACACGATTTGTGCTTCAAACATCACTCTTTTGTCCCCAAAACACTTCAAATGTCTCCAAAATCACCAATGAAGGTCTCCAATACCTGAAAAGGACAAAAGTGATGCAATGCAACCTAAATGCACACTAAACATATGCAAATGACTAATATAAAGACTAGGATGAAGATTAAAACCATGCAAATACACAAGATGTCAACTCCCCCACTAGACCTTTACTTGTCCACAAGTAAACTTTCAAGATCAAAAAGGAGAAGAGGTTTGAAAGGGGGGCTCATAACCAAAAGAAACTCTTCTTAATCATCATATGACATAACCTTACATAGTCATAACAAAATAGCAAGAGCAAAGACTTTTATTAACTCTAACTTCTCTAGGCCTATCAACATCTTAAACCCTCTACACAAGTTGCAATGCTTATCCATCAACAAGCTCTTTAGACCAACTCTCACATTCATTTATACAAACACATAAGGTGAATACTTGCAAATGGGCACATGATCCTAATCATTTGGCTTGGTGAACAAAGTGGTCAAATGTGAATGAAAACAATGGCTCAAATAAATCATTTCAAAGTGGCAATCACTCAAGAACAAGGAGCTTGATCATTATGCAAAATTTATCTAAGACCAGGAACAATTTATGCATACATAGATCCATTCTCATCATTCTACCCTTTCCTAAGTGATATAACAAGCTTCACCCCTATTCACATTCATCCCAATACCCAAAGTAACCCACTTTATCACACTCACCTCATGAACTCTTTAACTTAACCATCTAAGGATCTTTTTATTAACTTTTCAAACTCTTAGCTCTATCTACCTTCCCACCATCTTATTGATTCATCATTTTTTTTTTTTTTTTTTTTCTTTTTTTTTTTCTTTTTTTTTTTATTTTGGGGGAAGGTTCAAATAGACTAAATCTAGAGATTTCTTATTTTTGATCCTTAGTGGCTTCTTTTCTCAACTTTTTGATCATCTTTCTCATCTTTCTTTTCTCCCAAACCCAAGATAACAAACTTTAGAATAACAAACCCACTAACCATCCTAGATGCTAACTCAAATGAGGATCCTATGCTAGCAAGAGATGAGAACAAATCTATGTCGCTCCCAATACTCTCAAGATTTTGCACATGACAAGCTATCAAAAAGAAGGCCTCACTCAAGCAAATCAATGTTGGTCTCAAAGAATGGCTAAGGGTTTAGGGGTAGGAGAGTTCCATTTGGGTTAACAAGGGATAATGAATGGAATAAGATAACCCAAATGTGTATGAGATCCATGATCAAGTATGCAAGTGCCCATAAGCAAGAGAGATTAAGTTCATTAAGTTCAAGTTCAAATTGGAGTTGGCTTTCAAGAGCAATGTCAATATCAAGCAAGCAACATGTTTCAAGAAGAGTTTTCAAGGCTCGAAATCTACAAGTTTTTCAAAGGATGCTCAAGCTACTTACCATGATTACAAAGGGTATCACATTGAGTACTAAGCATGAGCTCTTTGCAAGGTTGTTTCAATCCTAGCCCCCTATGCACGAATGAATGCATCCTATATGCATGCTTAAAGACTCCTAATTAAATTTTTTTTTTTTTTTTTTTTTTTTTTTTTTATGCAAGCAGATGAATGCTCTAGACTCGATCTTAAAGATGCAAATGCAACTACATGCTTCTTTTTGAGTTTTTTCAAATTTTTCAGATTTTTTTGGCTTTTTCTAATGCATAAAAGTATGTACAATGCATGACAATGACATGAAACACACAAATGATTAGCAACTTGGTACCTCCCCCCACACTTGAATCACACAGTCTCTATGTGATCAGGAGAGGAAGAGATACCGGAAATAAAACCAATGAAAGACAGAGAAAGAAATATGTACAAAGGTAAAGTAGTGGAGATACCTCATGATGAATCTGAGGCAGTAGCCTCGTCATCTTCTTCTGCCTCGCCTTCTTCTTCATGGCCTTCAGCTTCTTGGATCTCTTCATCAACCGCATCCCCTTGGTCATCCTCATCAACCTCAGCCTCTTCCTCATACCGTTGGCTTCTCACCTCATCACATTCATCTTCTTCCTCTGAAGTGTCTAATGAGGGAGATTCATTCTCAGAGTCTCCACGTAGAGGAGATGGGTTACGCCTTTTGCGGCGCTGGCGATCAACAGGGATCCGGTCGCCAGATCTTGTAGCAGAAGTCTCAACTACATCAAAGTCACTCGCGCGACAGCCTCCGATGCCAGCATTCACCAAGAGATCACCAACTTTCTTCATAAAATTGGCTGAGGTTTGAGCGTTCTTCTTCACCGTCTTCTTAAGAGCTTTGTACTTGGTTTTCAGCTTGTAGATGGTCCTGTCTTGAATTCTGTTCCACCCCTCTAATTTCCCAATGTACTCATGGGCATCACGCAAATGGCCCTTTGGGAGAGCTCCGGAAAATGGCGTAAAGTGGTAACGGTTAGGACCGTAGAGTGTGGGCATCTCTTCATCAATCTCCGGAGTAGCTCGTGAGCTGGATGCTGGGGCAGGGAGGGAGGCTGAAGTAGCAGCAGTAGAAGAAGGACCAGCACTCGACTGTCTCGCCATCATTTTCCTTCTATCAGGTACACGGGCAAGGGGACCATGCTGGCCAAGCTGGAGGTTGTATGGGATAACAAAATCGATGGCGGGCTTTCGGTTGATCATGGTCACGCGTGGACAAGGCAGCACGAGCTCTGCATGATGACCATCCATGTGGAAGGAGAAGACGTACCGGTCCTGATACATACCCGAGAGGAACTTGGTTTTCTTCATGTAAGGACCATCCAAATAGAAAGGGGGTTGAGCGCCTTTAAGCTCATTTCCAAGAGGGACACCTGCTGCTTTCAACAGTGGTGTAATCAACCCGCCTATGTTCAGTTGGGGCGTCTTATCGTGAGTAGTCCAAGCCCAACTTTTGTAGTACATCAACCTCTTGACGAAGAACCCAACTCTTGAGAAGTCTGAGAAGATATCCTCCACTACACCATATATATTTTTTCTTCCAAACAATGGCTCGAGTGCAAGACCAATCAGAGTCAACTCATCATCCAAGACATTGCTAGATTCTCGCCGCCCAAAGATAGTGTTGCCTAGGGTGCGATGAACATACCGAAGGACCGGATGCCGGATGCTTACGCTCCTGTTGAGCTGGGGATGTCTAGCCTCTTTTCCCGCGATTAATGGCCAGACCCTGTCACCTATACCAAAATCTGTAGGAATTCCTGAGCGGACATCGTCTGAGAAGCCCATGATATCACTGATCTCCTTGAAGCTCATCTTGTAAAGTTTCCCCCTTATCTTGAACTGGATCCGCCCATAACCAAGCTCAGCATTCTTCTCACTAAAGAGAAACACTTCAAGTGATGAGAGAAATTGACAAGAAGCGTCTTCATATAGGGGTTGAGGTTCCATGGTAATGATTGTCTGATATCCCATGTTCTTGAACATTTGGAGCACTCCATCATATAGCCCGGTCTCTTTCAAGAACAAAGAATCAGGAAATCTAGTCGGGGTCCATGTGATTCCATCTCGGAGGTGAGCAAGCAGCTGCGGCTTCGTGGGCTTGATCTTCCTATTCCTTTGGGGACCAGACATAACCTTTTTTCCTCTCCTCTGAGGCTCGCTAGCTTGTTGCATCGGCAACTCCTCCTCATGCTCACTTTCAGTTGGAGCATTCAGCGCATCATCGATGAATCTGCCAAGACTGTCATCACTATCCTGTTGAGCTTCCACTGTCTCTTTCCCTTTCCTCTTGGGTGGATTGTCATCTTGGCCTCTCCCCGCTGCTCTAGTGGTTTTTGTCATTGGTACCTGGTATGCGTAGCGACGTCGCAAGTCGCTATGGCGAGGTCGCTACGGGACACTTAGAAAAATTCTCCGTTTCTGCTTGGAAACCCGTAGCGACATATGAAGTCGTTAAGGACGTCGCTACGATGGCTCGGGCTCTCCGATAGCGACCAAGCGTGGTCGCTACGAGTAGGTCGCTACGACCCCTTAGCCAAATTTTCCAAAAGTTTCTGTAGCGACCAAGTATGTCGCTAGGCATGTCGCTATGAAGCCTCGGGCTCTCTCCTAGCGACTTCACCTGGTCGCTACAGACAGGTCGCTACGAGCCTTGTCCTCATTCAAGCTTCCTTTCTCCACCTCTGATCAACTAGCAACCTGAAAAGACTTACTCACAAACACCAAACAATCCTAAAAAGATAAAGAAAACATAAAGAATATATACAAGGATAAACATGGGACTTCCTCCCAAGTGAGCTTGTTTTAAGTCTCTAGCTTGACTTCCTTTCTTTTGAGGCTAGGCTTGGATAGGATCGGAGAGTGGAACCGAAACTCCTTCTCCTTCTGTGTTGCTTCCCATGTAGAGCTTAACTCTCTGTCCATTGACTGTGAAGTCTCTTCCATCATTGCTCCACAACACAATTGCCCCATATGGCCTCACTTCTTTAACCTTGAAAGGGCCATACCATCTAGACTTAAGCTTCCCGGGGAACAGCTTCAACCTTGAGTTGTAAAGCAACACTTGATCTCCAGGGCTGAACTCTCTCTTCAAGATCATCTTGTCATGGAAAGCTTTAGTCTTCTCCTTGTAGATCCTTGAGTTCTCAAAAGCATCAAGTCTAATCTCATCAAGTTCATGGAGTTGAAAGAGTCTCTTCTCCTTAGCTGTCTTGATGTCAAAGTTGAGCAACTTAACAGCCCACAATGCCTTGTACTCAAGCTCAACTGGTAAATGGCAAGCTTTTCCATACACAAGGTGGAATGGTGTAGTGCCCAAAGGAGTCTTGTAAGCTGTCCTATAAGCCCAAAGTGCATCATCAAGCTTGTTAGACCAATCTTTCCTTGTAGTTCCCACAATCTTCTCTAGGATAGACTTAATTTCCCTGTTGGAAATTTCCACTTGCCCACTAGTCTGAGGATGGTAAGGTGTAGCCACCTTATGCTTCACGCCCTTCTTCTTGAGGAGGCTTTCAAACAACTTGTTGATGAAATGTGAACCTCCATCACTTATGACCACTCTAGGGACTCCAAATCTTGGGAAGATAATGCTTTTAAACATCTTGAGAACCACCCTAGAGTCATTTGTGGGGCTTGCAATTGCTTCAACCCATTTGGAAACATAATCAACAGCCACCAAGATGTACTTGTTGCCAAAGGATGATGGAAAAGGTCCCATAAAGTCTATTCCCCATACATCAAACACCTCCACCTCAAGTATTGGATTTTGAGGCATTTCATTCCTTTTGGTGATGTTCCCTCTTCTTTGGCAAGAATCACACCTTGAGACAAAATCTTGTGTGTCTTTGAACATGTGTGGCCACCAAAATCCAGCTTGTAGAACCTTAGCAACAGTTTTGAATGTAGCAAAGTGACCTCCATATGATGATCCATGACAGTGTGTGAGGATCCCATTGATTTCTTCTTCACCTACTACTCTTCTATAGAGTTGATCCTTGCAAAGTGTGTAGAGGTAAGGTTCATCCCAATAGTATCTCTTCACATCCTTGTAGAACTTCTTCTTGGCATATCCTTCAAGTCCCAATGGCTCCTTCCCACAAGCTAAGTAGTTCACCAAATCTGCATACCAAGGACCTTTCTCATCAGTTGCCTTAACTTCTTCAAGCTTTTTCCCGGTTTCACAAACTGCCTCAACTGCTCTAATGGCCATGATCTGCTCCTCTGGAAGTCCTTCATCAATGGGGATACCACAATCCACTCGCATCCTAGACAAGTGATCTGCTACACCATTCTCAACCCCCGGTCTATCCTTAATCTCAAGATCAAACTCTTGCAACAGCAAAATCCATCTTAAAAGTCTTGGCTTGGCATCTTTCTTTGCCAAAAGGTGTCTCAATGCTGCATGATCAGTGTAGACAATCACCTTTGACCCGACCAAGTAACTCCTAAACTTCTCAAAAGCAAAGACAATAGCCAACAGCTCTTTCTCAGTTGTAGAATACTTCACTTGGGCATCATCAAGAGTTCTACTAGCATAGTAGATCACATGTGTCTTCTTGTCTTTCTTCTGCCCCAAAACTGCTCCCACAGCATAGTCACTAGCATCACACATGATCTCAAAGGGAAGGTTCCAATCTGGTGGCTGGACAATGGGAGCACTAACAAGCTCATTCTTCAGCTTCTTAAAGGCTTCAAGACACTCAACCTCAAAGCTAAAGGTGGCTTCCTTGCACAACAGCTTGGTCAATGGTCTTGCAATCATGGAGAAGTCTCTGATGAATCTTCTGTAAAACCCGGCATGACCAAGAAAGCTTCTAATATCTTTCACTGTCTTTGGTGGAGGCAGCTTAACCATCACTTCGATCTTAGCTTTGTCTACTTCAATCCCCTTCTCAGAAATCTTGTGCCCAAGCACAATCCCCTCTTTAACCATGAAGTGACACTTCTCCCAATTCAGCACGAGGTTTGTGTCTTCACATCTCTGTAAGACCCTGCACAAATTGGACAAACAAGCAGAAAACGAAGATCCGTAGACAGAGAAGTCATCCATAAACACCTCCACAACATCCTCAATAAGATCAGAGAAGATAGACATCATGCACCTTTGGAAGGTAGCTGGAGCATTACATAGCCCAAATGGCATCCTTCGATATGCAAAGGTACCATAAGGGCAAGTAAATGTTGTCTTCTCTTGATCATTGGGATGTATGGGTATTTGGAAGAACCCTGAATACCCGTCAAGAAAGCAATAAAAAGGATGATTTGCAAGCCTCTCAAGCATTTGATCAATGAATGGCAATGGAAAATGATCTCTTCTAGAGGCTGAATTAAGCTTTCGGTAATCAATACACATCCTATGACCTGTTATGGTCCTAGTTGGTATCAATTCATCCTTCTCATTCTTGACCACCGTGATACCACCTTTCTTTGGGACTACATGCACAGGAGACACCCACTTACTATCTGAGATAGGGTAGATCACACCAGCATCTAAGAGTTTAAGAATCTCTTTCTTTACAACATCTTTCAAGTTGGGATTCAACCTTCTTTGATGTTCTATAGAAGTCATAGATTCGTCCTCAAGATGTATCCTATGCATGCACAAAGTAGGTGATATCCCTTTGATGTCATCAAGAGAGTACCCTATTGCTTTTCTAAATCTTTTAAGTGCATTTAAAAGTTCAGATAGCTCAAGTTCAGTAAGTTCACTACTCACAATGACAGGATAAGTTTCATTAGGGCCAAGAAAAGCGTACCTTACACCATGGGGAAGGGGTTTAAGCTCCACCTTAGGGGCTTTGAGCTCACCCCAGTCATCTTGGTGACTGTCCTCTTGTTGAGTAGCTGAAGCTGCTTGTGGTAGCTCCTCAAACTGCACCTTCTCATCAAACTTCTTGTGTGAATCTAGCCTCCTCACAAAGTCATTACTCTCTTGGTTCTCAACCATCTGATTCTCCCTATCAACAGTTAGAGCATGTTGTAGGGAATCCTCAATTGCCAACTCCTCAAGAAGCTCATCAGCTAGAGTCTCCATCTCATCGATGTAGAACGCTTGGCCTTGAATGGTAGGCTTCTTCATAGCTTCGTTGATGTCAAAGTGCAGGATGTTTCCTTTGCCAAGATGAAGGTCTATCTTGCCATCTCTTACATTCACCATAGCTCCAGCAGTAGCAAGGAAAGGTCTTCCCAAGATCAAGGGATCCTTAGGTTCTTCATCCATCTCAAGCACCACAAAATCAGTAGGCACTTCGCAGTTTCCAATCATGACAGGAAGATCTTCTAAGATGCCTATAGGAAGCTTCACAGACCTATCAGCTAGCACCAAGGAGATTCTACACTTCTTGTACTGAGAGAACCCAAGCTTCTTGGCAATAGACAAAGGCATGAGACTCACACTTGCTCCCAAATCACATAGACACCTCTCAAATGTCAAAGGTCCAATAGCACATGGCAAGGTGAAACTGCCTGGGTCTTCTAGCTTCCTTGGGACAGTCAATCTCTGAATAATAGCACTGCACTCATGAGTAAGCACCACCATTCCTTCCATCTCTTTCTTCTTCTGTGCTACAGCATCTTTTAAGAACTTGCTGTACTGAGGTACCAACATGAAGGCATCTATAATAGGCATGGTAATCTGAACCTCACTCATCTGCTTCTCAAACAACGCTTTGTACTTCTCCAAGAGTTGTCTCTTGAATCTACCAGGAAAAGGGAGCTTTGGCTCATAGGGAGGAGGAGTGAATGAAGCTTCTTTTGATGAAGTAGCAACTTCATTCTTGTTCACAACTGTCTTCTCTTCTCCCACCTTTCCTTTTCCCTTGGCTTCCACTATCTTTTCCAAGATTTCCTCATTAGTCTTCTCATCAACAATCACCACATCATCATCTACATTGATGACCACCTCCCCACCTTGTTTCTCATTATCCTTAATGAGAACTCTAGAAGGCAACTCTCTACCACTTCTCAAAGTGATTGCTTTCATTGTCTCCTTTGGGTTTTGCTCAGGCTTTCCGGGAAGAGTTCCTTGTTGGCGATTGGAGTTGGAACTCATAGAGGCAAACTGATTCTCCAAAGCTTTGAACTTGTTGTTGAGCTCATTGTAGCTCCCATCTATCTTTGAGTGGATGTTCTTCAACTCATAACCAATTTGCTTCTCACTTCTTGACTGAGCTTCAAGTAGTTGCTTGAACATTGATTCCACGCTTGTGTCTTGAGGCTGATGTTGAGAAGAACTTCCTTGTGCTTGAGTAGACTGGTTTCCTTTGTTGGAGAAACCAGGAGGAGGGTTTTGCTGAGGTTGATGGCTTCCTTGTTGGTTGTTCTTAGGCTGGTACCCACCGTGTTGGTTGTTGGAATAGGGTCTTTGCTGGTAGTTGTTGTACTGAAAGTTGGGCTCCTTCCTGTACCAAGTACCATTGTTGTTGATGAAGCATAACTCCTCTTGCCCTTCCAAACCATCAACTTCATTTACCTTAGGAGGAACCTCTTGACTAGGATCACCAACAAAGCTAACCTGCTCCTTCTTGGATTGGTTTGAAAGAACCAAGTCCAACTTGTCTTGCAAAGACTTGATATCTTTCCTTGTCTGCTGGTCATCCCCTCTGTTGGCTCTATCATACTCCTCATTGTAGACTGAATCACTTTTTGCCATGTTCTCCACCAGCTCCTCTGCATCCTGTTCAGTTCTGCCCAAGAAGAAACCATTACTAGCAGTGTCAAGTCTGTTTCTGCAAGATGGGAGAACTCCTCTGTAGAAAGTGCTAAGCAAGCTCTCCTTGCTGAAACCATGATGAGGACACTGAGCTTGGTAGTCCTTGAATCTCTCCCATGCCTCATTGAAGCTCTCTAGATTCTTCTGCTGGAAACCAGAAATCTCATTCCTTATCTTAGCTGTCCTTGAGGTAGAGAAGAATTTCTCCAAGAAGGCTTCCTTACATCCCTCCCAAGTGGTGATAGTGTCACTTGGGACAGACCTCTCCCACTGATGTGCCTTGTCTCCCAAAGAGAAAGGAAACAGCTTCAGCTTGAATGCATCTTCAGAGACACCATTTGTCTTGGACAAACTACAATACTGATCAAACTTGTACAAGTGATCAATAGGATCTTCAGCTGCCAGGCCATGAAACTTGTTGTGCTCAATGGTGTTGAGTAGCCCTGACTTGATCTCAAAGTTGTTGTTCTCCACAGGTGGTGCTCTGATTCCCAACCTATGACCATGAATGTGAGGGCGATCATAGGTTCCAATGGCGCGAGCTTGGCGCTGTGGGTGTTGTGGTCGAAGGTTGGCAGCTCCTTGACCATTTCCCTCTTGGGCAGCTCCCAAAGGGATCTCTCCATCTCGATTCTGGTTCTGATGGTGAGCCATATCAAAACCCAATCTGTTGAAATGAGCCTGTTGCTCCTCTTCTCTCCTTCTTCTTGTATTCTCTCTTTCCAAAGCCCGGATGTCTGGTACTAGAGGAGTGAGGTTTGTAGTCCCTCTACTTCTCAAGTTCATACACCTGAAATGAAAAAGAAAAAGGAAAAAGCAGAGCCAATATCACAATAATAAGAAAAATGACTTAGTCTCAAGCAAATGACTAAATCCCAATGTCAAAATCACAATAGAACTTGGCAACGGCGCCAATTTGATAACAAGACTTTTCAGGTCCCTATCAAATGAAGTAGTATATGAGATGTCGAACCAATCCTAAGTGATTTCAATGCACTGAGAATACAAATCTATGCTTAATCTAAGTGCAATCAGGTTTTGAATGATGATATGAACTAGAACTATGCTAAAGTGCAATAAAGAAACAAGCTTTCAATCAATCTTGGACGATAGGACTCATGGGGCTAGGCATTTGACTTTAAGTGATTAAGATCCAATCTAAGGGTGGCAAGCTTTCAATCAAAAGACTTCTTTAAGTCTAGAACACTGAAATAAGCAAGCTCTATGGTCAAGAAGAATGCTCATTTGCTTTGATCAACTAGACACCAAAGGTCTTTGAGCCTAAAAGATCTAAGCAATCATTAAGGATGAGTCTATTAACTATCTAAACTCCCTTAACACAATGGTCTTTGTGTAAGGTAAGTTTAGAGCAAGCTCTACTTGGTTCAGACATTTCATCAAACACCTTGTGGGTGGGAAATGTCTAGAGCTCTAGATTAAAGAGGCCAACTTTAATCTAGCATTAAGAGAAGTAGACAAGCAAGGAAACAAGAGATCTAACACTAAACACCCTAGATCTTCACTTAATCACCCTAATCACCCTAGCCCATGAATCCAAATGGTAACTACTCACTAATAGACATGAATAACCCAAAACCCATGGATGATTGAAGGTTAATCATGCTTAGTGGTCAAGATTGATCAATAATCACAAGAGATAGAGATGAAAAGAAGCTCAAGATTAAGTCTTTCACCAAAATAGCTAATGTGATTACAAAGAAAACAAGATCTCCTACATAATTAGGTCTAAAGAGAATTTATAGGAGTCTAAAAAAACGAGTTGGGTCAACCCAACAAACCTAGGTTAACCCATAAAGAAGCAGTCTTTTTCGCCCGTAGCGACCATGCAAGTCGCTACGCTCTGGTCGCTATTAACTCTTCAACACTTCAGGATCTGTAGCGACCTTGCAAGTCGCTACGGTGGTCGCTACGCTCTCTCGGGTGGCCTCCTAGCGACGTGATCATGTCGCTACGCAGAAGTCGCTACAGACACTTAGTCATTTCTTGGATTATGGCTTCTCCTACCATAGCGACTTGGTAAGTCGCTACGGTGGTCGTTACGATGGCTCGGGTTGCGTCTTAGCGACTTGACGAGGTCGCTATGCTGATGTCGCTACGGCCCTTCAGTTGGGACACGATTTGTGCTTCAAACATCACTCTTTTGTCCCCAAAATACTTCAAATGTCTCCAAAATCACCAATGAAGGTCTCCAATACCTGAAAAGGACAAAAGTGATGCAATGCAACCTAAATGCACACTAAACATATGCAAATGACTAATATAAAGACTAGGATGAAGATTAAAACCATGCAAATACACAAGATGTCAATCTCTATTCTAGAAGAAGAAATAGAGTAAGGTTTGAGTAATTTTGGTTCTAAATGCTATTATAGAGACAAAAATAGAAGATGGTTGGAGATGCTAAAATTCAAATGTCTGCGGATACCATCTTGCCATCTTGCCATTACAATTATACACATTCGCCATGTTTTGGTAAGCAAATGCTACAATTCAAAAGCCCTTTGTCAAAAAAAAAATGCTACACTTCAGTGATGGTCTGGGTAGAGCTATAAAGGAAAGGACAAATGAAGCATCATCATACAAGAAAAAGTGAAGCAGTAAATACAGAAAGACCAATGAAAAGTTACTTATTTTTATTTTATTTT
>NW_026618263.1:0-13002 GCF_000801105.2 Raphanus sativus
TCCTCCTATACATTAAAAGAGAAGTCACTTTAGTGATTTTTGCTTAGGTGGCATTCATAGAGAGCTTCTAGGATTAATTCTCTTAATCTTATTGGTTGAATTTTTGATAATTTCTTTTTCATTTATTTTTATAATCGACCAAACATTACCAAATTTGAATCCATATAATTAATACGGTCTTATTTAATATAGTATATTTGATCGACACAAACATTACCAAATTTGAATCCATATAATTAATACGGTCTTAACAATGACATACTTTATGGACAAGGCATTCATATTAGAAATTTGGAAAGCTTCTCAAATATAGAAATTATAGAAAGATAATAATATTTTATTTCTTACTTTTAATATTTATAAACTATAAAATATAATGAACGAAATTTTATATAAGATAATTATAATAGTTTTATACTCTACTTGATGAATTGTATTCGAATATAATTATATAATAATTATTTTAAATATTAAAAAATCCAAAAATGTTTATTAACATTATTTTAGATTATTTATCGTTGTTTAAAGAATAAATTTATCAGAATTTTAAAAAATTTACAGAATGTTATAAATTATTTATAAAAAATAAATTTACTATATATTGATTGAGAAGTCACATAAGTGATTTTTATTACGTGTCGACCATAAATGAACTCTTAATTATTATAATTTTATTGGCCGATTATTTTTAATTTATTTATTATAATCCTTCTATATATTAAAAGAAAGTACATTTGCCAGCTGGCACTCTCACAGCCTTTCTCATAAGAATTCTATCGATTCTATTGGTTGATTTTTTAGAATTTCTTTTTGATTTATTTTTTTCCATCGACACTACTAAAAGGGAAGCCCTCTAAATACTTACCTTATTTTGTAATTCCGATATATCATTTAATTCATCGATCCCACTATAATAGAAAAGTACCATCCAATACTAATTGTAAGGAAAAAAAATAATTTAATGACCAATTAACATCACTTTTCAAATGACTTACATAATATTATTTATAACTATTTATGGTAATTAATTGTCGAAAGTATGATATAAAGCCATTTTATTAATTCAAATAAATATTTTAGATTCCAAATGGTTTACATAATATTATTAATAACTATTTATGGTAACTAATTGTTGAAAAATATGGTATATAAAGTCATTTTATCAATTCAAATAAATATTTTGGTTTAATATTTTATGTAGTCTATAGATATATAAGAATATAAAGTCATTTTATGAAATCAAATAATTTATTTTAATTCATTGATCCCTATAAAAGGAAAGTAACATTGAATACTAATTGAAAAGGAAAAAATAATTTAATCCCCCTATTAACATTACTCGCGCAAAAATATTAGTTAATACATGTAATAATTAGTTTCCTTATTACAAATGGGAAGAATCTGTTGATCTTATTGATTGATTTTTTAGAATTTATTTTTCGATTTATTTTAATCATCGACACTACTAAAAACGAAATAACTTTAATACTTAACTTTTGTGTTTTTCTCGATTCAAAGAACATCTTTTTGCGATCATTTCTCTGTTTAACTCATTAAATACTCACTAAATATTTTAGATCTCAGAGAAACAAAATTAATTGACAAGATATTTTCTCTACTAAAATCATGCATTTAAAACTTAATATTTATGGCGAGACTTGTCAACCAAAATTCTTGTGCAATCTATTCACGAGATATTCTCCTTTAGCTTTATCAACAAGATATTCCAAAAATAATATTACGTTATAAATATAAGATTTATTGAGAATTTATTTAAAAATTCTACTTCTTAGCTTATCATGCAAGCTAAATCAATGAGAAACGTCCATCAATTTACTATAAATAAGACATCTACAGTAGAATAAACGAAATCATTGAACTTTGTATTCTGAACTTTTATTGTTAATAATGTTCTGAATTTTTTTTCTTCTTATTTTAGAACATTAAGCTTTTATATTTCATGAGAGCTGATTTTTCTTTTGGTTTATATGCAGATACCCTATTATGACGATTTATCCACTGAAGCTATATATCGATTTGATTGTACACCTCTTTGATATATCATTTCGATAACATCTTTGTTCCTCAATCTGGTAAAAAAAATTTACTCAATTTGATAACATCTCTCAGTTATATCATTTCAATAGCATCTTTTTGTGTTGCGAATACTTTTTTTTTATTAGTAGAATTATATTATTGTTTAGAATTATAAGCTTCTATATACACATTGTTTTTTGATTTGCTGATTGTGATTTTGTTTTATATTTTTTCAGAGATGATTTGACGGAAGTGTTCATATTTCAGACCTCTAAGAGTTCACCATTCCGGTCCTGCAAAAGATGTGCGCTTAGAATGGTATTTTCTCTATTGTACATCAAAATTGGATAATCACATTATATTTTTAAAATATTAGTAGGATGGTATTTTCTCTACTGAAATAATATCTTATTTCCTAATCTCATGCTTTAATATTTAAACTGTAAGGGTAAGATTTTTTAATTAAATCATTAGTGTAAACTATTCCCGATATATTCTCTTTTTTATTTTTAAAATGTAATTTTAATAACAACTAGAGCTTGACCCGTGCGGACGCACGGGTTGTTATTTTCATTTTTATATAAATGAATATTATTTAAATGTTTATTGGTTTATATTTTAAATATTTATCATATTTTAAATATTTTATAAATACAACAAAGAAAATAGTGAGCCGTGCCCGCTACTACACTTTTGACAAAATATTGACCTATTGATATGTTTGAATAATATTTTTTTTAACATGAAATTATTTTTCAAATGTAATAAAAAATTTAAATATTTTGATCAGATATGTATAATACGGTGAGATTTAGATACATTAGAAAAAATATTTGGTTATAAACATTAAACATTGTTATACAAAGATATTTAAATTTTCTTGTTGAAAATAATTTATAGTAACTGAAATGATTAAACGTATATGTTAGAAATTTTTGAAATATATATAATCTTAAGTGAGATTAAATTATATTAAAAATAATATTCACTTACAAATATTTCATATTGTTCTATAAGTTGTTTAAAGATATTTAAATCTTAGCATATATAATTTTATTGTTCAAAATAATTAATGGTAAGTCAAACATATATTTTAGGAATATTCATAATATTGTTTAATATCTAATTTAAACTTGATTTTTGTTCAAAATAATTAATGGTAACATTATCCAAGTTTTATATAGTTAAAATCGATATTAAATTTGAATATCCCTAAAAATTAGTTAATTGGTTTAAGGAAATATATTAAATACGAAAATTAAGTTAAGTTTGATTTAGGAAATAGTTTAATAAATAGGAAAAAAATGATTCCTTAAAGATAGATTCATTTAATTATTTTAGTGGCATGCCATTGTAAACAAGTTGGAAAACTTAGGGATAATTTATATTTGTACTTCTGTTTTAATAATATAGATATATTCCATAAATAATCCTAACTTATAGGTAGATAAATTTTAAAGTTAATTTGAGAACATTCTGGTACATAGCTTATTGTGAAAGTTAAATATTTTAGTAAAGTCTAGCATTTTACTTACCTTTTGTGTTTTCTCGATTCAAAGAACATCTTTTTGAGACCCTTTTTGTGTTTAATTCATTCAATACCCACTAAATATTTTAGATGTCAGAGAAACGAAATTAATTGACAAAATATTTTCTCTCCAAAATCATGCATTTAAAACTTAATATTTATGGTGAGACTTGTCAACCAAAATTCTGGTGCAATCTATTCACGAGATGTTCTCCTTTAACTTTATCAACAAGATATTCCAAAAATAAAATTACCTTATAAGTATAAGATTTATTGAGAATTTATTAAAGAATATTTTAAATAAATCTAACTTGCGCAAGAAGACTAATATTTAATTCAAATCAGCTTATGATATTGTAGATTTAATAACTTTCTTTATTCAATTTAAATATTTATTATGAAAAATTATTATTTTCTTCTTTTCCTTCTAAACATGTATTATACTTTACAATTGCTTATTATTTATATTTACAATAGCATACTAATGAGATGAACCTTTTCTTTTGCAGGTCCTGATGTTGCAGTCATTAGGTGATATTTCCTCTGGTTCTTTGATTTTTCAGGAACTCTTTGTCTAAAAGAAAAAGCCAAGAAGATCATGACAGTAGTCTTGAAGATCAACACTATGTCATTTAACAATTATATTATTTCTTATTTATTATTTAGTTCTCACAATTTGCCTTGAATGAAAAATATGTCCATATTTATCACATTAATGATGATTGCAACATCACGTAACATATATTCATCATATTTAATTCAAAAGATTGATTGGTAATAATTAAAAATGATTTATGTTAACACATTAAATTCAAAAAATCTATATAGCAATAAAAAATGTAATAAATTGTACGAATATAATATTTGATACTAACTTATCGTGCAACCATATCAGCACTGTTGTATATACATATATATATATATATATATAATATATATATATATATAATATATATATATATATATATATATATCTTACATTTTCTTATGGTCTACATTTTAAGTTGCTTATTATTTTCAAAACTTAATCTAATGACGTTTTTTAGAAAAAAATATAACTTCTTCTGTTATCCGGAAGGACGATGATGAAGAAAATATTGAAACTATTAAAGAAGCATGTTATTGGGCATCAGCAAAAAAGATCTACGCAAGTTGTTTTGTGTCCTATTGCTAACACATAGTATCACAAATCCAGAAAACGTTTGCAATTGCTAATTGGGAAAAACTATCACAAGATATATTATGCAACCAAAGAAAAGGTACAGATAAACAAGTTAGCTCATGTTTTTATCAAAATTAAATGTTAGTAGATCAAATTAATTTTTACATGTTCTTTCAGGCTTGTGTTTATCAGAAGATCAAATTAAGAGTTTATCTTTGGAGGAGATTGAATCAATTATGCGTTTGAACGGAAGCTCATTGACATTGTTTAAGTTTTGAAACGTGTTATCAATAGTATACTCTTCTATTGGTTAAGTTGTGGCTTTTGTTAGATTTTCTATTAATTAAATTTTTTGTTTTACTTTTGTGGAATTCGCGATATTGTAATGATATAAATCAATAATAAAGATATTTTTCTCACTATTATAGGTGAGAGAGAGAGAGAGAGGCAGAGAGAGGGAGAGGAGGGAGGGAGGGAGAGAGGAGGGATGGCGGAGGGAGGAGGGAGGAGGGAGGAGGGAGAGGGAGGAGGGAGGATGAGAGGGAGAGAGAGAGGGAGAGAGGGAGAGAGGGAGAGAGGGAGAGAAAGGGGAGAGAGGGAGAGAGAGGGAGAGAGAGGGGAAGAGAGAGAGAGAGAGATTAGTGTTTACGGTATATCCAAAAAAATATTGTATAAAAATATTGTATGATATCGAATTATTTTATATTGTACAATTGCTAACAAAATTTGACAATTTTTTGCAGGTTTCTATGGGATTTTTTTAATTCATAATTGTTCTTCTTATTTTATATTACTTATGGATTATATTTTAAAATTTATCACATTTTCTTTTCAGGTTTCTATGGGATTGTGATATCTATGAGATTTCTATCACATTTTTTAATACATCACTATTTCCTGTATATTTTTCTTACATTTGTTTTTTTATTAGTTAACTTTTATTAAAAACATACTAATGATGTTGATATCTTTTTTACTTTAGTTAACATTCATTTGTTTTATTCTTATATACTTTTTGTGACTTTTTAAGTTTTTGTTTCAGTTTTATATTGAATTTAGTTCACATAGTTTATGTGTACATAATTTATGTTTTAAAACATAATTTTTCTTTTAAAAAATTATGGGACAAAGAGCCTAATTAAACCGATCCAAAAAAAAACAAACCGAACCGAATATAAACTAAACTGGACATAAAGCACACCGAACTAGACTAAAGGTCTAACTGGTGACCAAGGAATGAAGAGGAATAATGCATTCCTTAATGTTCCTAACAAATTTTACCATTCATTAGGAATAGTCATTCCTTTTCATTCCTTCTCATTCCTTTTATTGTAGAGAATTAAAGAACAAATTTATTCCTCACCAAATTTGATATGGAATAACCGTTCCTCATCATTCCCATAATTTTATTCCCATCAATTCTTTTCCTTTTGTTCCTACTATTCCCGAGGGTGGTCACCAGTTAGACCCTAAATATGGTTTACTTTAGTTGAAAAAAATATTAAAATCGAACTAAACAAACCAACCGAACCGAAAAGTAACGAATTCCACCCCTACTGCATCTTGGAGATTTGCGCAAATCATGTCTCAGCATTGAAACTCTCACTTGTTCCACCTTCTCTTACATTTGAACTCAATCAATATTATACATATTTTTATACCCGCACAGGGTGCGGGTCGGTCACCTAGTCGACAATTAAGAGAGTAATGAAAATGGATAGAGAAGAATAAAATCATGAAAGATTATAGGTTATAAATCTAACGATGCGATAAACTCTAACCTATCTCTCAGCACTTTTTGTTATTATGTGAACAAATGCCTTAGACGATTTCCCACTTGTATAAGGGAGCTGTGTGTTTAAATATTTATTAAAAATTACACTATAATTTATTAATGTATTGTTCTTGCTTGTTAACTAATTTTAAGTATCATGTATTTGATAGGTAAGAAAGTAATCAAATATGTGAATTTATCTTCAGATCAATGAAGATAAATTCAGTTTCATTTTCGGTACATTGGGCTGTATTTTTCTTCTTCTTAATCACAAATTATTTTGGTTTTAAATATATTATAATAATATTAGTTTAATTTATATTTAACTCGATTTATCCTATTAAATTGTAAATATGATTTGTAACTAATTTAAATTTTTTGCAAAAATAACTGAAGAAATGAAGTAAAATACCATAATGACTTCTTTTCAACAACTTTTGTCATAATCTCTCCATACAATTTTGGATTTTCAAAATATTTACAAAAATATCATTTATTTAATTTCTTTTTAATTTCAAAAAGACAAAAAATCATAAACACCTTAAACAATTCTTCTTACTTACGATAGTGACACTATTATCAATTTCTTCGACCACCACCAATAACCATTTTTTATCTTTTAAAGTTCAAGCATTCAATTTTTGTCTAACTTTTCTCATGTTACACTAATAATACTTCATTTCCTCTCCACTTTCATATTAAGGACTGCCATATAACTTTCATTTTCATAAACACAAGTTTCATATTTTCGTAATTCTTCGGAAAGAAAGTCAAAACAGTTTTTTTAAATAATATATAAAATTTAGATGGTGGTAAAAGTCAGAAACAAATTTACGCTGAAAAATGTAACTATTTACATGGTTTTCATTATTATTCAGATCTGTGTGCGATAATTGCCTATTTGTATGTCTACACTTATATTGTAGACGTACTGATTATTTTGTATGACTACACTTATACTGTAGATGTACTATGCAGTTTCTTGTCAACTTAAGATCGCCTTGTTCCGGAAAAAAAACTTCTGATGTTTACCGACTTATTGCTATGAAAAACTATATTTTTGCTGATTCGTGTAAACCTGCTAATTTATAATATAATTTAATTGATGAAAAAAATAATTTCCCAACAGCAACACAAAACTATTTGCCACTCCATTGAAACTATTCTGAAGAATGTGTCCATAGTATTAACAATTGTAAGTGTAAACTCGAACCACCACGGTCTAATTAGGTTCTAGTATAACCGAGTTGGTTATCTAGGCACGTGTGTTATCACGTGAGGCTGAGCAAGTGTAAAACGGTGTAGTATAAGCCGTTACGCTCAGCTCTAGCTTGATATAGAGTTCTCGGTTGTTAGAGAGGTGAGAGAGATCAAGATAGAGAGTTAGACCGGTGGTGACGAAGTTGTAATCCAGGAGCTCGAGAGAGTGAGCTAAGATAGTGGATTCGCTGATCTCAATCAGCCCCAGGAATAGCGGCTTTCTCACATTGAGGAAGTGCGGTGAACCTGGGTAACCAAGTCTCTGTGTTCTTCTTTGTTTTGATTGCGTTGATCATTAGGTGAATCAAAGCTATTAGTCGCACAAATTGGTATCAGAGCTACGGTTGAAGCTCCGAGGGATTCGCGATTGAAGATCGGAGAGCTCGGGAAAGAAGTCGATGGCTGGATCCAAGTTTGAGATCGAGAGGTTCGACGGAGACGGTGACTTCTCTCTATGGAAGAGGAGGATGTACGCTTACCTTAGCGTATCAGGTTTGAAGGACGTTCTTGCGGAGAAAGCCTCAAGCTCAGAGGTTAAAGAAGATGTATCGGAGGACGACGAACCGGAAAAGGCGAAGAAGAAGTTAGCAGACCAAGAATCCAGATCGGAACGATGCGAGAAGGCAATGAACATGATCTTCCTAAACGTAGGAGATCATGTGTTGAGGAAGATCGAGAAGTGTACCACCGCAGCTGAAACGTGGTCTCTTCTTAAAACTCTGTATATGCCTAAGTCTCTCCCAAATAGAGTTCACGCTCAGCTCAAACTCTATGGATTACGGATGCAAGATCATCGATCAATCGATGACAACATCGATGACTTCCTCAAGATAGTAGGAGAGCTCAGTCACTTAAGCATTGAAGTCCCAGAGGAGGTTCAAGCAGTGTTGCTTCTGAATGCACTACCATCGAGCTACGATCAGCTGAAGGAGACCTTGAAATACAGCAGAGATGCCATCAAGGTTGGTGACATTGCAAGTTCGGCCAAGTCAAAAGAGAAAGAGATGAAGGATTCATCAGGAGTTCGAGCAAGTTCAGAGGGTCATTATGTAAGAGGAAGGTCAGAGAACAGGGGAGGTTCAGGTCACAAAGGCAAGAAGTATACGAGAGCAAGATCGAAGTCAGCTGAGGGGAAGAAGATCTGCTGGATCTGTGGCAAGGAAGGGCACTTCAAGAAGCAATGCTACAAGTGGTTAGAACGCAACAAGGGCAGAGTTAATGTTCAGAACAGTTCTGAATCGTCTCTAGTAAGGGACGATGCTCAAGATTTAGCTGGTCTGATTGCTAGTGAGGTCAACATGACTCAAAGTCAGAACGACTTAGAGGAGTGGGTTCTTGATACATGGTGCTCATTTCATATGACATCAAGGAGGGATCTATTCATCAACTTTGAAGAAGTAACTTCAGGGAAAGTCAGAATGGCGAATGACAGTCATAGTGAGGTCAAAGGAATAGGCTCAGTTCGATTCAAGAACCACGATGGGACTACTTTCCTACTTCATGAGGTGAGGTATATACCCGGAATCGCAAGGAACCTAATATCACTTGGAACCCGTGAGCGAAAAGGTTGTGAGTTCAGAGGCTCTGGAGGAGTTCTAAAAATTGCTCTAGGATGTGTGGTGATCATGAGGGGTGAGCGCAGCAGTAATGACACTCTCTACATTCTTCGTGGTACTGCACTCAAGTCAGAAGCTTGTTCGGCTGGTTCTATATCTACGGTTCAGAAAGATGAGGCACGTTTGGCTCTAACAAAGCTATGGCACAGTAGGTTGGGTCACGTGGGGCAGAAAGGTCTGGAGGTCTTAGCAAAGGAAGGTTGTATAGACAAGGCAAGCATTACAGATCTTGACTTCTGCGAAGATTGCGTAATTGGCAAGTCCCATCGGGTTAGTTTCGGTCCAGCTAAGCATGTGACAAAGGACAAGCTAGACTATGTTCATTCCGACTTGTGGGGGTCCCCTAATGTCCCTAACAGTCTGGGGATCTGTCATTACTTCATATCCTTTATTGATGACTGGTCTAGGAAGTCTTGGATCTACTTTCTTAAGACAAAAGACGAAGCGTTTGAAAAGTTTGTGGAATGGAAAAGGATGGTGGAGATTCAGTCAGAGAGGAAAGTTAAAAAGCTGAGAACTGATAACGGTCTAGAGTATTGCAACCTGCGGTTTGAAAAGTTCTGCAAGGAAGAAGGTGTAGTGAGGCATCGGACTTGCACCTATACCCCTCAACAAAACGGAGTGGCAGAGAGACTGAACCGGAGCATCATGAACAAAGCGAGGAGTATGCTCAGCGAGAGTGGTATGGAGGTCAAATTCTGGGCAGAGGCAGCATCTACGTCAGTTTATGTTATCAATAGGCTTCCTTCATCAGCTATAGACTTCAAGATACCAGAGCAGATGTGGACATCAACTCTACCAGATTTGTCAGGATTAAGAAGGTTTGGCTGTGTTGTCTACGTCCATTCCAACGAGGGAAAGCTGAACCCAAGATCGAAGAAAGGCGTCTTCACGGGTTATCCAGAAGGAGTAAAAGGCTTCAGGGTTTGGCTTATTGATGATGAACGGTGTGTCACCAGTAGAGATGTCACGTTCAGAGAAGACTTGATGTACAAAGACATCAACAAGACTGATTCAGGTACTCCTAACCCTGTTCCATTTGATTCAACTAACAAACGTTTGAGTCTTGAGTGTGCAGGTAATCTAGAAGAACAGGTTAATCCTCAAGGAGGAGTATCTCAACCAAGTAGCAGTGAAGAAGCCTCAACTGAAGCTACTGAAAACCCTGTGGAGCATCAGGATCTTAGTGATTATCAACTAGTCAGAGATCGAGGCAAGAGACAGATAAGGCAGCCGTCAAAGTTCAAGGACTACCAGGTGTATGAGGGTGATGACGTGATAGCTGGCTTTGCCTATCTAATACATGAAGATGCTGGGAGGCCTGAGCCAAGCAATCATCAAGAAGCGTTAGAAGACCCCGATAGTGAGTTGTGGACTGGTGCAGAAAGAGAGGAAATGGCGTCGTTGATTAAGAACAGGACATGGGTTCTAGTCGACAGAGTCAAAGATCACAAACCGATAGGATGTAAGTGGCTCTACAAGAGGAAAGCAGGCATCGCAGGCGTAGAGGATCCTCGATACAAAGCTAGGCTGGTGGCGAAGGGGTACGCTCAGAAGGAAGGGATAGACTTTCAAGAGATCTTCTCTCCGGTTGCCAAACATGTTTCGATAAGATTCATCTTATCTATGGTGGTTCATTTTGACATGGAGCTTCAACAGATGGATGTGAAGACAGCATTTTTGCACGGGTACCTTGACGAAGACATCTATATGGAGCAACCAGAGGGGTATGAAGACAAAGAGCATCCTGAGAAGGTGTGTTTACTGAAGAGGTCTTTGTACGGTCTGAGGCAATCTCCTCGTCGGTGGAACTCTAGATTCGATGAGTTCATTGTGGGCTGTGGGTTCACTAGAAGCGAGTACGACATCTGTGTGTACTACAAGGAGTATGAGGAGGGGAACCACGTGTATCTACTACTATACATGGACGACATCCTTCTTGCGTCTAGAAGTAAAGCAGAGATTGAAGATTTGAAGAAGGCTCTCAGTTCAGAGTTTGAAATGAAAGACCTTGGGGACGCAAAGAAGATATTGGGGATGGAGATCACTCGAGACAGAGTAACGGGAACACTGACAGTATCTCAAGAGGATTATGCATGGAAAGTGTTAGGCAACTTCAATATGGAGAAGTCAAAGAGTGTCTCCACGCCCTTGGGAGCACATTTTCGACTAAGTTCTGCAACTGATAAGGAGGTGAGGGAGCAGGAGGCGTCTATGCGTGATGTTCCTTATCAGAGTGCAGTTGGGTCTCTCATGTATTCAATGGTGGGCACAAGACCGGATTTGGCTTATGCCTTCGGGATGGTGTGCAGATTCATGAGCAGTCCAATAAAGCTTCATTGGCAAGCTGTTAAGTGGGTGCTACGGTACTTGAGAGGGTCTACGAAGGTGAAGCTATCATTCACAAATGAAGGGAAGTTTCTTGTGAAAGGGTACTGCGATGCGGACTACGAAGCAGATTTGGATAAAAGAAGGTCTGTGACTGGAATGGTATTTACAGTCGGAGGGAATGCAGTGAGCTGGAGGTCGAGTTTACAGAAGTCAATTGCGCTTTCAACTACAGAGGCGGAGTGGATTGCTTTGGGTGAAGCTGCACGTGAGGCTATGTGGTTAAGAGGATTTATCAACGAGATGGGCTTCGAGCAAGACTTAGTGGAAATCTACTGCGATTCTCAAAGTGCTATTGCACTTTCCAGGAACCCGGTTCATCATGAGAAGATGAAGCACGTGGATGTGAAGTATAATTTTGTTCGTGAGTTGGTCAGTGAGAAGATCATTGATGTGGTGAAGATAGCAACTCAGTACAATCCAGCTGATATCTTCACTAAGGTCTACTACCGGTTGGGAAGATGAGAGAGGCCTTGAGGTTTCTCAGAATCACCGAAGGTTGAGTTTGCAGAAGATATAAGTTATTCAGCCTGATGGGTTTATCAGGAAGATCAGAAGCTGAGCGAGTTTGTTCAGGAAGAGTTCGCAGTAGAAGTCAGCAAGAGAAGTTATAGAAGTGAATCATGGTGTTTGATTTCAGGAGGAGTTAGCGGCAAGAGTTAACAAGAGAAGCAGTTGCATATGTCAATACTTGGACAAGGAGGAGATTTGAAGAATGTGTCCATAGTATTAACAATTGTAAGTGTAAACTCAAACCACCGGTCTAATTAGGTTCTAGTATAACCGAGTTGGTTATCTAGGCACGTGTGTTATCACGTGAGGCTGAGCAAGTGTAAAACGGTGTAGTATAAGCCGTTACGCTCAGCTCTATCTGGATATAGAGTTCTCGGTTGTTAGAGAGGTGAGAGAGGATCAAGAGAGAGTTAGACCGGTGGTGACGAAGTTGTAATCCAGGAGCTCGAGAGAGTGAGCTAAGATAGTGGATTCGCTGATCTCAATCAGCCCAGGAATAGCGGCTTCTCACATTGAGGAAGTGCGGTGAACCTGGGTAACCAAGTCTCTGTGTTCTTCTTTGTTTGATTGCGTTGATCATTAGGTAATCGAGCTATTAGTCGCACATATTCATTGCACGATCAGTTTTATGTAAATCTATATGCAGTAAAATAGGAATACTTATTCCCACAATTATATTTTATTCCAGTGTCCCTCACCCATAACATCTCAATTTTATCAATGG
>NW_026618264.1:0-13000 GCF_000801105.2 Raphanus sativus
GCCGGGCGGCTAGCCCCGTGCTGGCCGTGGCCGCCGGCGGCTAGCGCCCGTGCTGGCCGTGGCCGCCGGGCGGCTACCCCGTGCTGGCCGTGGCCGCGCGGCTAGCGCCCGTGCTGGCCGTGGCCGCCGGGCGGCTAGCCCCGTGCTGGCCGTGGCCGCCGGCGGCTAGCGCCCGTGCTGGCCGTGGCCGCCGGGCGGCTAGCCCCGTGCTGGCCGTGGCGCCGGGCGGCTAGCCCCGTGCTGGCCGTGGCCGCCGGCGGCTAAGCGCCCGTGCTGGCCGTGGCCGCCGGGCGGCTAGCCCCGTGCTGGCCGTGGCCGCCGGGCGGCTAGGGCCCGTGCTGGTCGTGGTCGCCGGCGGCTAGCCCCTTGCGGGCTCGGGTCATCGGACGGCTAGTCTCGTGTGTAAGTTCCAGGCCTCCGGGTCGCCAGAAATCCGTGTTTTGCGACTTTCCGAGATCCCGCAAACAAAACTTCTTTTCCTGCTCCAAGATTCCCAGGAACCCGTAAGACATCAACGGACAGGAAGACTTCGTATAAAACGGCGATGGTTATCTTAAAACACCATTCACGCTCGGCAATGGATCGAAGATCTTCCGAAAAAACTCGACATCTAAGTAGGAGCATCCTTTCAAAAGGAATCGTAGAAAAACAGCGGAAAGTCCGGAAGACGGCCCGAAAGGGACCAAACCCGATCGGACGACTCATTTACGATTTTCTAAAAGGATAGATGCGACGGTTTACAATTATCTTCGCCTGACGAGATAAATGTTAAACTTCCGAAAAAAGAAAATGTCAACTTTCCGAAAAGATAAATGTCAACTTTTCCGATAAACGCGAAAGCCGACGAAAATGGAAAAAAGTCCAGCCCGCGGCAGACTCAGCCCCATCAGGGATAGACCGTCATATGGGAGTATAATAAGCAAAGCTAGGAAGCAGAGGAAGGGGGATCCGAAATCAGAAGAAAGAAACCACTCCAGAGCAACTTAGAACTTAGGCGCTTATTTCCTTTTTAGCGAGCTGCAACTCGACTAGGTTAGATCTAGGTTTCGAGACTAGCGACGATCGACAGCTCTGTAGCCGATATCTCGACCTGTTGTCCAACGCTCTCCGCAGATTTGGAAATAAGATTCTTTCTTTTTGCTCTCTTTATTTTCGCATTTATTTCCGAACTAGACTCGTATTAACTTTGTCGTGCGTGGCCCAAGCAGATAGCCGGGATCCTCGGGGAAACTAGGTCAACTTAGTTTTCCTACATTTTAACTTAACTAAAATCGACAGTGCGAATTTGGTTCCACATCATGAATGCGCACAATCTCTCTAAAGAACAGGTTAGCAACATGCAATGCATCATCAGTCTTATGGCAAGCAATGAAATGTGCCATTTTTAGAAAACCTGTCCACAACTACAAAGATATAATCCTTACCTGTCTGGGTCCTTGGCAAACCCACAAAAAATCCATAGATATATCATTCCAGGGGTGAGTAGGAATAGGCAAAGGAGTGTACAAACCGTGGGGTTGGATCTTTGACTTAGCTGCTTTGCAAGTTGCACTCCTTCCACAGATTTCCTCTCAAACATCTCGTTTCAATGTGTGGCCAAAAGAAGTGATCCTGCAAAACCTTAAGAGTCCTTGGCAATACCAAAGTGTCCCATTAAACTTCCTCCATGGGATTCCCTGACAAATAAATCTCTTAAAGAACAGTTAGGCACACACAATCTATTATCATAGAATAAGAATCCATCCTGCCTAAAGTAATGTCATGTAGCATATTCTCACACGAATGATAAGCTTGCTGAAAGTCAGAACATCAGTTGCATACATATCCTTAAGTTGTTCAAATCCTAGCAACTTAGCATCAGGAAGTATTCAAGAGAGTATACCTTCTTGATAGTGCAACATCAACTACATTTTCCTTACCTTGTTTGTATTTGATCACAAAGGAAAAGGTTTCAATGAATTCTACCCATCTGGCGTGTCGTCTTGCTGAGCTTGCTTTGTCCCTTGAGGTACTTGAGAGACTCATGGGTCTGTGTGAATGAACAAACTCCTTTGGCCATAGATAATGCTGCCAAGTCTGTAGAGCTCTCACCAAGGCATATAGTTCTTTGTCATAAGTGGCATAGTTGAGAGTAGCTCCACTTAGTTTCTCACTGAAGTATGCTATGGGCCTTCTATCCTGCACAACACAGCACCAATACCAATTCCTGAGGCATCACATTCAATTTCAAATGTTTTAGAGAAATCAGGAAGTTATAAGGAGAGGAGAGTTAGTAAGCTTCTCTTTGAGGATTTGAAATGAGGTTTTTCTTGTGCTTCTCCCCACTTGAATCCTACATCTTTCTTGATAATCTCAGTCAGTGGAGCTGCTAGAGTGCTGAAGTCCTTCACAAATCGCCTATAGAAGCCTGCTAGCCCATGGAAACTCCTTACTTCATTTATGGTTTAGGAAATCGGCCACTCTTGTAGGCTTTCACCTTCTCTTGATCCACCTTTACTCCATCTGCACTCACAACAAAGCCAGAAAGACCAAGTTATCCATACAGAAAGTACACTTCTTAAGATTAGCAAAGAGCTTTTCTTTTCTCAAAACATCAAGAACAGTTCTAACATGAACTATATGCTCTTCTAAGCTCTTGGAGTAAACTACGATATCATCAAAGTAAACTACCACACAAACACTCCTATAAAAGATCTAAGCACATGATTCATCAATCTCATAAAGGTACTAGGAGCATTAGTTAAGCCAAAAAGCATCACCAACCCACTCATACAACCATGCTTAGTCTTGAAAGCAGTTTTCCACTCATCTCCCTCTTTCATCCTAATTTGATGATACCCACTCTTCAAATATATCTTAGAAAAGATTCTAGAGCCATGCAATTCATCAAGCATATCATCTAATCTAGGAATAGGGTGGCGATACTTCACTGTTAATGTTGTTGATGGCTCTGCAATCAACACACATGCGCCAGCTACCATCTTTCTTAGGCACAAGAAGTACTGGAACAGCACATGGACTCATACTCTCTCGGATATTGACCCTTCTCCATCAGTTCCTCCACTTGTCTTTGCAACTCCTTAGTCTCAACAGGATTGGTTCTGTATGCTGGTCAGTTAGGAAGAGTGGAGCCAGGAACAAAATCAATCTGATGCTCAATCCCACGCACTGGTGGCAATCCTATGGGGTTATCTTCTGGAAATACATCAATATACTCCTGCAAAAGAGAGACTAGTTCACTAGGATAATCTTGTGGAAGATCAGTGACTGTTAGCAAAATCTCTTTGAACATAAGTAAAACAATAGAGGGTGAGAGTATAAATTCTTTTGATATCTCCGTTTGGTAATAGAGGCTGTGATGTTTCTGATCAGGCTTGAGGTCTATCTCTTTCTTTTTCTGAAGCTGTAGCTGATCCTCATGAACTTCCTTAGGTGACAAAGGTACCAGCACTGTCTTCTTCCATTAAACTCAAAAGAGTGCTTATTTGGTGAAACCATCATGAACCACTCCGCCTATCAAACTGCCATGGTCTACAAGAAGAATATGGCTAGCTTCCATTGGTAATACATCACACAAGATCTCATCTTCATATCTACCAATGGCTATAGGGTATCAGCACTTGATTGGAGACTCTCATCTCACCTTCCTCATTGAGCCACTGCAGCCGGTAAGGTCTAGGATGTTCTGAACTTTCAAACCCAATTTCTTCACTATGGTCTCACTAGCTACATTGACACAGCTCCCTCCATCAACAATGAGACTGCACACCTTTCCCTGAACCAGACACCTTGTGTAAAATAGATTCTCACGCTGCTCAAACTCTCCAATCTTAGTCTGCAAGTTCAAGAGTCTTCTTGTCACCAAACATTCTGCCTCTCACTGATTCTACTACTTCACTTCTTCTCCAGACTTCACATGATCAGACTCAGATTTCTCTTCCTCTGATCATACTACCCCATTCTCAAAGAAGAATCATAACCTTTTTGTTGGTGCATTCATTAGCAAAAGTCCACGCCCTTGACACTTGAAACACTTAACATCTCTGGCTCTAGAACTATTAGCTTCAGCTTTGCCTTTGTCTTTGCTGAATGTGCTGCTTGGCTTAGTATCTTCTTTCTGCTGAGGCTTGCTGTCCTTCAGATGAGATGGTTTCTCTTCTTTAGTGTACTGATACTTGCTGGACCCATAGTTGCCTCGCGAGTAATGCTTTCTCTTAATCTGTTGCTCCACCAGAATAGCTTTGTGCAACATTTCTTCTATCTCTATATAGTGCTGCATCTCCACACTGTCTTGTATCTCGCGGTTAAGCCCTCCAAGAAACCTTGCCATAGTAGCTTCTCTGTCCTCAGATATACCTGGCAGTACTCTTCCACAGTCTTGGATCCTTGTGTAAGTCTCCTCAATCTTTGATGAAGATCCCGGTGGTAGTGGTTAGGCACAAACCTCTTGCGCATAAGAGACTTCATTTCTTGCCAAGTATCAACCGGATACTCTTGATTCATCCTCCTAGTAGTCACTAGTTGATCCCACCAGCTCAAAGCATAATCATAGAACTCAGTTGCAGCAAATTGAATCCTCTGAGCATTGGTGTAGTGTCGGCAGTTGAATACAATCTCAATCTTCTTTTCCCACTCAAGATAAGCATCAGGATCAACTTTGCCATGGAAGGGAGGGATCTTAAGCTTCAAACCAGAAAGCTCATCACGGTAAGGTCTTCTTTCATCCGTATCACGACGAGTTCTCCTTCTACTACCTCGTGATGCTGAGGAAGAACCACTTCTCTCACTTCTGTGGCGCTCATAGTAGTTATCAGTCTCCTGTGAACCAGCATGCTCTTGTGGAGTGTGAGTTCGACGGTTCCTTCTGGACTCATTACTGTGACCTTGACCAGTAGCTTGTCTGATTTCATTTCTGATCTCTTTCATGTTTTCATTCATCATCTCAGTCATGCTTTCCAACATGGTTTGCTTCAACTGAGCGGCCATTGCTTCCATCAACAGTTTGTTCTTTCTCATCAAGTCTGCTTCCTCATCAGTCTCGTTGCCCATTGTTACCAGACTGAGAAGTTAGGCACCAGACTTGAGAAAAATTTAGGCACCAGACTTGAAAAATTAGGCACCAGACTTGAGAAAGAAGGCACCAGACAGACGGAGAAAATTAGGCACCAGACTTGAGAAAATTAGGCACCAGACTTGACTGTAGCTACAGTACTCGCCCAGCAAGGAAGAAGCTGCTTATATCTTGATCTTTGTTCACCACTCTACAAACACAAAGTGTTTACCTGAAACAAATAACAAACTCAGCCAGTAAAAGAGTTCGAAATCAAAATCAAAATCAAATAAGGAAACAAAACAAGAAATGAAACAGACTTGCAAGGATCTCAAGAGTCTTTTCAAAAATCACAAGATCAACACTGTCTATTTTATCAGATTTCAACAAAACAAGATCAGATATATCAATCTTACACAGGTTATCAACAGATCGGATGATAAACTGACAGAAACAACAGATCTAACACAAACAGTAACAAGATTTGAACAGATCCAGAGTAGATCTATAAGAGAAACTCTTAGATCTATCAATTTTGAAACAACAAATCTCAGATCTATCAGTTTTGAAACACACAACAACAGATCTAGCAATACTGAACTGAAAGTGAATCAAATCGACAGAAAACAACACAACAAAACTCAGATCTATCAATGGTTATGAAAGTAAGAACAGATCGAGTGAAAGTTTGAAGAAAACGAGTACTTCCCTATCCAGATTTGCTATGATACCACATAATACACTCCTAGGATGCTTCTCTGGATGGTAAGGGGATAGATCCTTGCAAGTAGAGAGAATCAGAGACTCAATCTTCTTCAAGGCTTGTGGATTGAATGGTGACACAAAGAGTTATGGAAGGGACTCCTTGATACTCTTAAGTAATCAGTCTCGGATATGACACACCAGGAAGGATTACTCTTGTGGTTTTGTTAGATATGACACACTAACAAAGACTCAAGGGATCTCAGAACTACAAGGGAACTTGCAGCCGACAGAGAGAGAGACAAGAGTCTGAAAATAAAAGATTGGATACTTCATTTAGGGTTTCCGAGCACATATATATAGAGAGAGCAAGGAACAGGCTCCTTGGTCTCTTAATGTGACATAAAAACAAACTATAGTCTAAAATAAAACATAAGATAAAAATATGAAAGTCTGAAAATCCTAAGTACACTCAAATGAGTGATAGGAAAGCAACATATGGCCTCGTTAAAAACCTATCTTTGGAAAACCCAGTGGGACAAAACCAAAGATAGGGAAAAAAGAGCACACATATGTTACTTGCGCATTTGATGACTATCTAAAAAAGAAATAGCTTGAATTGTGGTAAGTGTGTCTTGGTTGATCAAGCTTCTTCCAAGACTTTCTTCTTGCTTCATGGATGTCTTAAGTAGTCCTCCAATGGCAATCTTTGAGTTGCTTGCTTCTGGCTCGAGTCATGGGACCTTTAGGCATGGTGAGAGCATCTTCATCAGCTGGTTCATGATTTTGTTCTACCAGCTACTTTTACAGGTGGTCCAAGATACATGAAGAATATGTACTTAGATGCTATGGCCATCTGTAGACATTTTGGTTTTCCAGATCTTTTCATCACTTTTACGTGCAATCCTAAATGGCCAGAACTTACAAGATTTCTGAAAAAGAAAGGCTTGAATTCAGATGACAGACCGGAAATTATATGTCGGATCTTTAAGTTAAAAACTGGAGTCTTTGATGAATGATTTGACAAAGAAGAATATTTTGGGCAAAACGGCTTCATGTAAGTTCTTAAAAACTGATTCTTATTTTTTTTTCTATTTCAAGTTATATACATATGATCGGTTGCTTACATTTTTCATGTTTTATATTTTTCAGCTATGTATACTGTTGAGTTTCAAAAAAGAGGGTTGCCACATGCTCACATTCTGCTTTTTATGCGACCTGGATCCAAATTTCTGAAAACATAAGATGATAAAATCATATCAGCTGAGATTCCAGACAAATCACTTGATCCAGATCTTTATGATGTTGTTAAAGATATGATGATTCATGGTCCTTGTGGAGCTGCTAATATAAATTCACCGTGTATGAAAAATGGACAGTGTTCGAAAAGTTTTCCTAAACCCTATGCTGAGAATACTAGAGTGAAAAAGATGGTTTTCCAGTGCATAGAATGAGTAATCAACCTAATTGTTATGTGGAGAAGAATGGTTTGAAGTGTGATAACAGATGGGTCATTCCTTATAACAAGACACTATCTCTTCGCTATCGAGCACACATTAATGTAGAGTGGTGCAACCAAGTTGGTTCTATTAAGTATTTATTTAATACATTAATAAAGGAGCAGATCGTGTTACTGTGGTAATCGAACCAACATAGCCTGATGTTGCAAATAATACAGCAGCGAAGACAACTGTACCAAGCTCATCTACAGCGAACTCAGCTACAGCTTCTTCTGCAGCAGCGAGCTCAGCTGCAGAGATCTCACATACAGCGAAATCAACAGCAGGGAAGTCGGTGGAGAATCAGAAAAATGAAATAAAGGACTTCTTTGATTGCAGGTATTTTTAGCTGAGTTCAGCAATTAAATGACAGTGTAATTTATGTCTGTTATTTTAACTCTGTTTTAATTGATTTATGTAGATATGTTTCCACATGTGAAGGAGCATGGAGAATTTTTAAGTTTCCGATACATTATAGATCCACTGCGGTTGAGAAGCTGTCATTTCATCTACCAGGTAAATAACCCGTATCTTCAGAGGGAAGGATAAAGTTAAGAATGTTGTTGGTCGTAAACTCATCCAAACACACAATGTTCTTGGCATGGTTTGCCCTGTGTAAGATCGATGCTTTTGCTAGGACTCTTACCTATATTCAGATTCCCAACTATTACACATACTCAAAGAGTCAGAAAGAAGTTCAGTAGAAGGAAACAACGGTTCAGCGTTGGAAGAATTAACTATGCCCCCCGTAAGCAGGAAAGTTCTTATTATTTGAGGGTATTGTTGAACTATGTCAGAGGTCCTACATGCTATGCTAATAACTCCTAGGATGCTTCTCTGGATGGTAAGGGGACAGATCCTTGCAAGTAGAGAATTAGAGACTCAATCTTCTTCAAGGCTTGTGGATTGAATGGTGACACAAAGAGTTAGGGAAGGGACTCCTTGATACTCCTAAGTAATCAGTCTCGGATATGGCACACCAGGAATGATTACTCTTGTGGTTTTGTTAGATATGACACACTAACAAAGACTCAAGGGATCTCAGAACTACAAGGGAACTTGCAGCCTACAGAGAGAGAGACAAGAGTCTGAAAATAAAAGATTGGATACTTCATTTAGGGTTTCTGAGCACATATATATAGAGAGAGCAAGGAACAGGCTCCTTGGTCTCTTAATGTGACATAAAACAAACCATAGTCTAAGATAAAACATAAGATAAAATATGAAAGTCTGAAAATCCTAAGTACATCAATGAGTGATAGGAAAGCAACATATGGCCTCGTTAAAAACCTATCTTTGGAAAACCCAGTGGGACAAAACCAAAGATAGGGAAAAAGAGCACACATATGTTACTTGCTCATTTGATGACTATCTAGAAAACGAAATAGCTTGAATTGTGGTAAGTGTGTCTTGGTTGATCAAGCTTCTTCCAAGACTTTCTTCTTGCTTCATGGATGTCTTAAGTAGTCCTCCAATGGCATCTTTGAGTTGCTTGCTTCTGGCTCGAGTCATAGGACCCTTAGGCATGGTGAGAGCATCTTCATCAGCTGGTTCCTCCATGGTCTCCTTGTCTTCTTTGCTTGACTTGTCCATGATCATATCATCCCCTCCCTCTTGAAAAGGATTTGTCCTCAAATCTGGCTCATCTGCAACAAAAGAGATCAAGTCAGTAACATTGAAACTGTTGCTTATATCATACTTACCTTGAAGATCAAGCTTGTAGGCATTGTTATTGATTTTCTGGATGATCTCAAAAGGACCATCTATCCTCGGCATCAGCTTGGACTTTCTTTCTTTAGGAAACCTCTCCTTGCGCAAGTGAACCCACACTTTATCACCTACATCAAAGATCATCTCACGCCTGCCTTTGTTTGCTCTTTTGGTACTGCTTGGTCTTCTCAACAATGTTTCTTCTTGCCTGCTCATGGATTGCTGTACCATCTCTCCTTTCTTATTCCCATCCATACTGACCCTTTCAAACTCAGATAAAGGCATTAGATCCAAAGGTGAGATGTGATTGAACCCATAAACAATTTCAAAAGGGGAAAACTTAGAAGCAGAATGCTGAGTATGATATAAGCAAATTCACAGTGAGGCAAATATTCTTCCCATGATTTCATATTCTTTTTAATGAATGCACGCAAGAGAGTTCCAAGAGTTCTATTAACTACCTCAGTCTGCCCATCAGTTTGTGGATGACATGTAGTAGAGAATAACAGCTTAGTACCTAGCTTAGACCAAAGAGTCTTCCAAAAATAACTAAGAAACTTAGTATCTCTATCAGAAACTATAGTCCTAGGCATGTCATGTGTTGGGGTCAAAATCGGTCAAGACGAAATCGATGTCCGAAAGTCTCGGAAAATATGAAAAATGTTAGAGCAACCTCGAGAGACTAATCGTTAATCGAGAAACCTCAGGAAAAAATTAAGTTCGAGATTAATCATCTCGAAATCAACTGCTAGAAACATTTTCTACACAAGGAAAAACCTACGGAAAACTAAAAATGCAAAAAACACGCACACGCCGAAGGAACCGGGCAGCCCACTTCCGGACGTGGCCGTGGCCGCCGGGCGCTAGCCCCGTGCTGGCCGTGGCCGCCGGCGGCTAGCGCCCGTGCTGGCCGTGGCCGCCGGGCGGCTAGCCCCCGTGCTGGCCGTGGCCGCCGGCGGCTAGCGCCCGTGCTGGCCGTGGCCACCGGGCGGCTAGCCCCGTGCTGGCCGTGGCCGCCGGCGGCTAGCGCCCGTGCTGGCCGTGGCCGCCGAGCGGCTAGCCCCGTGCTGGCCGTGGCCGCCGGCGGCTAGGCCCGTGCTGGCCGTGGCCGCCGGGCGGCTAGCCCCGTGCTGGCCGTGGCCGCCGGCGGCTAGCGGCCGTGCTGGCCGTGGCCGCGCCGGGCGGCTAGCCCCGTGCTGGCCGTGGCCGCCGGCGGCTAGGGCCCGTGCTGGTCGTGGTCGCCGGCGGCTAGCCCCGTGCTGGCTCGGGTCATCGGACGGCTAGTCTTCGTGTGTAAGTTCCAGGCCTCCGGGTCGCCAGAAATCCGTGTTTTGCGACTTTCTGAGATCCCGCAAACAAAACTCCTTTTCCTGCTCCAAGATTCCAAGGAACCCGTAAGACATCAACGGACAGGAAGACTTCGTATAAAACGGCGATGGTTATCTTAAAACACCATTCGGCAATGGATCGAAGATCTCCGAAAAACTCGACATCCAAGTAGGAGCATCCTTTCAAAGGAATCGTAGAAAAACAGCGGAAGTCCGGAAGACGGCCCGAAAGGGACCAAACCCGATCGGACGACTCATTTACGATTTCCTAAAAGGATAGATGCGACGGTTTACAATTATCTTCGCCTGGCGAGATAAATGTTAAACTTCCGAAAAGATAAATGTCAACTTTCCGAAAAGATAAATGTCAACTTTCCCGATAAACGAGAAAGCCGACGAAAATGGAAAAAATCCAGCCCGCGGCAGACTCAGCCCATCAGGGATAGACCGTCATATGGGAGTATATAAGCAAAGCTAGGAGCAGAGGAAGGGGGATCCGAAATCAGAAGTGAAAAGAAGAGGAAGGGGTGAATGTCGCAGAGAGAGGAAAGAGAGAGACAAAGAGGATTAAATTTGGTCTGTTGGATTAAATCTAATCCAATGGTGGAGATTGTAATCTGAGTACTTTGATATTATTGGTCCCTGACAGTTTTTTTGTTAATTGATTTTTTTATCTTGGTAAAATTATAAAAGTATTTATAGTTCTATTTAATTTATATGTTAGACAGTAAAAAAATATATATCGAGCTTTTTATTTTTTTTTAATATGCAAACTGAAAAATAAAATCTAAAAAGTTATGTTTATGATAGAGGGTTTAAAATTTGGAGAATGAGACTTATAGTTTAATATAAAAAGATCAAATTTTTTTAAATTTAAGATATGAGGTTATAGTATGAATTATTAGGTTTAAATTTAAGATATGAGGTTAAAGTTTGGATATAAGATCAAGTTTTGATTTTAAATTTAAGATATGAAGTTATAGTTTGGATATAGTGTATGAAGTTAAGGTTTTTTGAAAAGTTTGAAATTATAAATTTAATAAGAGTTTGAAGCTTTTAATATTTTGTTACTTTTGCAAGTAAGAGTTAGAAAATAGTTAGGGTTATAAGCTTAAACTAGAGTTTAGATTTGGATACATGGTTTAGAGTTTGAAAAGATGTTAAAGAATTAGGGTTTGAGGTTTGAATTTACGATTTGAATTAATTATAAATTTGAAAATATCAAAATTTGAGTGTAAACTTAAGATTTAAGTTTTCAAATATTGTAAAGATTATTAGTGTATTAGTGTTTAGATTTTGTTTTTAGAGTATATGGTTCAAAAGTTTGTTTAGGGTTTAGGGACTCAAAAAGTACACTATTATAGCGTTTATTATTTATATGCTATTAAATGTACGCTACCATAGCGTTTCCAATTAGGCCTCTCTATCATAGTGTTTCCAAAAATACAAACGCTATCTAAAACTAACGGATATATCAACCATAGCAGAAAGCGAAAAAACGCTATCCTGTTCTGCTATTAAAACGCATTTTTCTTGTAGTGAGGAAATCCGGTTTATACTGGGTGTAATGGCTTTGGACTCCACCATACTAACTGATGAGGAACCCTCAACTATTACAGTAGATAGCTCTGAATCTGAAAATTCTCATTGTGAGAGATGGAAGCGATCTAACAGGCTGAGCTTGAACTTAATGAGGTTGACGATGGTGGAAAGTATTAATCCATCAATTCCTAAGACAGAGAAAGCAAGAGAATTCATAAAGAAAATTAAGGAGTATTCACAATCGGAATTGGCTGACAAGTCGATTGTAGGAAGTCTCATGAATGAGCTAACTACGAAAAAGTTTGACTGGTCTCAACCAATCCCCGATCATGTGACGCACATGTCTAATCTGGCAGCAAGGTTAACAACCTTAGGAATGGAGGTTCATGAACAGTTCTTGATTCAATTCATCATGAACTCTCTACCTCTTGAATTTAGCCAGTTCCAGGTGAATTTCAACACTATTAAGGGTAAATGGAACTTTAAGGAATTAAAGGATATATGCTAATTCAATAGGAGGGGAGACTAAGGAAGATGAAAAATCAAATTGCTAATTTTGTGGATCTTGGAAGTGCCAGTGGCAGCAAAAGAACATCAAGTAAAAATGACAAAAGGAATGTTAAGAACTTCGTGAAAGGACCTCAAAGTCAAATCCAGAAGGAAAAGAAGTGTTTCTTTTAAGAAAGCAGGACACTTCAAGAAGGATTGTCCTAAAATGAAGGGTTGGTTCGACAAGAAAGGTAAACATTAAACTTTGTTTGCTATGAAATGAAATCTTGTTGAAGTTCCTAATAATACTTGGTGGTTAGATTCTGGTGCTACTACTCATGTGTCTCATATTAAACATGGATTCAGTTCGATCCAGCCTATAAGAGGACCTGAGCAGTACTTGTTCATGGGAAACATGATGAAGGCACAAATAGAAGGAATTGGGACGTATAGATTGATCTTGGACACTGGAAGTTAATGTGGATCTTGAAGGGTGTCTCTATGTACCTGAGTGTTTCTAGAAATCTTGTTTCTGTTTTTGTTAGTAGGTTGGACAATTTAGATTTTAGTATTACGGTTGCACATGGTGTTTTCACATTGTACCGAAATGATTACTTTTACGGTAGTGGTATTTTTATTTGATTCACTTTAAAGTTCAACCTTGATGCAAAGTTTTCTGA
>NW_026618265.1:0-12991 GCF_000801105.2 Raphanus sativus
TTGACTGGGAATTTCTCTAATTCAAATATCCATTCCATTTCTTTTAATCCTCAAATTACTATTATTCCATTCCCTTTTGTTATCTCAAACCATCCAATTCAATTTTATTCCAATGCATTCTTAAAATGATTACAAGTTAACAACCATAATCACATTTGTTGTGTACCGTATCCTCATCTTTCTCACGATGTTAGAGAATTATGTGAAACAAAGCTGTGATTAAACCTCCAGAGTTACTTAATTTGGTGCGAGTTTCTAAATGTATCAATATTTCCCCCTTTTTCCAAATGATAGAGCTTTTGGTTAGAGAAAAAGCGAGTGGAAAAAGATGTATCATGTTATCGTTCAAAGGAAGTGACAATCACTGGGGAACTACTCCCCACTATGGCAATGGATTTCAATTCCTGAATCTAGGTACGTAACACCTTTTAATCTTGTTATGATTCGATTGTAAATTTGTAATCACACTTTTTATGATGATGATTGATGAAGACGATGAGAAAAATATGTCGCAATGCAGGTTGAGAAAATAGCAGAGCTACTCAATGTTTGTTGGTTTGAGATTCGTGGCACGATGCGTACTCGTTACTTATCTCCTAGAACTCGTTACTCGGTTTACATAGTGTTCAAGACAAAAGAACGGATGTCCTAATTTGGGAGATGTGCCGATAGATACTATAGTTGGTTGGTTGGGCAAGAAACTTCTCAAAAGGTGATATACTTTGTTGGGCCTCGTGCTCGTGGCCGGTGGCCGAAGGAGGGATGTAGCAAGACCAGAAGTGAGAGAAGACGGTTGGATGGAAGCTGAGCTTGGTGAGTTCTACAATGAAATCTTGTTGTGATGATATTGCGGTAACTCTGATTAAGACCGATAATCCTAATTGGAAACGTGGTTTGATCATTCAAGGATTTGAATTCCGCCCTGCGAAACCAGGTAAATTGTTATTTACCGGTTCTTGTGATGGAATAAGACCGGTGTCTGGTTCAATGTTTGCTTCAGTGTCATGTTTAAGCAAGTGAAAAGCTTTTTGTATTTGTAATGTTTTCGAACCTTCAAGTTTTTGGATTGTAATGCTGTATTGTTTGATTTGTTCATTCTTGCATGAACAAATTTCAATAAACAATGAAGATCAAAAGATAAATCATTTTTACAGAATATTAGCTTTCAAGAATGAATAGTATACCTTTAAATAATTTAAATATCTAGGTGCTCGTTCGGTCGTTCCCACTTCACTCGAAAAGTACTCATGTTTATTTAATTTTAAATTTGATGATTGTTTACATTTTATATATTTCACCCCAATTTCAAAATAAATTTATTTAAACTTTTTGATAAAAATTTTGATATTAATATTAATATTTTATCAATCTTGTAAATGCAATACTAATTTTACCATGGTTTATTAGGGCAAAAATAATTCAAAATTAAACATTTTTTAAAAAGCTTTTAATGTTTCGAAAATTCAACTAATGATTAATTTTTCATATTAAATTGCAAAAAAAACATCATCTTCTACTTATAAACCTTTTTTGTTCTTGACAAACTTTTAATATTTCAAAATTCAATTTATGATGAAATTTTTATAATTAATTTGCAAAACCTCATCTCTAACTGTTTAGTCACTAATACTTTTATAAAACATTAGTTACCCCTTAATGATTTCTTGAACATTGGAAAAAAGATTTATTACATGGTGGACATCGTCCCAGAATGGACGTTGGAGCATCCCTATCCACACCTCTATAATTTACTTTAGGGTCAATTAGGGGATGGGCAACTTTTAAGTTTGAATTAAGAAAATGGGTCACTTCAAGTTTATATTAGGCAATTGGGCAACCTAGTAGAGAGAGAATAAATTTATGACATTTTTAACATTTTTGCCTATTAAACTTGGCAAGCTGGAAAAGTAATTTCGTGGGACCCAAATCCACTTTGCCTATAAAAATAATTTTTTTCCCACTAACTTTTAACAACTAATTTTTGTGGACCCCATAAACATTCTTTATTCATTAAACTTTTGGATCATATTTAATATTTAAAAATCATATATGAGCAACTACTTTTAATATAGTACATATTTTTCATATATAAAGTTAACATAAATCTATATGAATTAATAATAAAATCGATGTAAACTCTAAATATATGAAAGTTACCCAATAAATTATACATTTTGACTTATAAAAGAAACTTTCATATTTATGAAATCTACCCAAATAAATGATAATTCATAAAATATGTAAATTATGTAAATTTATGGATAATTATCATAAATCTGAGTAAATTTAATAAACTTGGAACCTTCATAGATCCTTCATTTTTGCCAAAATGGCAGGAAAACAATTTGTCTACATTTAATTTTAATATAGTTGGGTAAATTTAATAAATTTTGAAAACCTACGTGAATCTTACATTTTTTGGTCAAAATTGATCTCACACTTTTTGTTTTTGCCAAAAATAGAACACTCACGAAATGCTACATTTTTTTTCCAAAAAATAAAATGACAAATTGGGATCTGGCAGCAAAGTGCATTCGTTATAATTTTTATGTTTATAAAATGACAAAAATTGTTAATAAAATGACAAATTTGTTAATATATGACAAACCCTACACCTTTCACGATGAACTGATCTAATAACTTTAATTTTCAAGGATCATATCTACTTGCTAGAACCAATATAATCCATATTGAGTACAACCTGCAGATTGCCAATCATCCCAAGTTCTTGATTAGTCATAGGTAGAGCCATGCTTATAATCTATTGAAAAAGATATCCGCTATAGTGCTATTTCACCCCAAAAAATAGAGTTATCCTAAGGTTCACCCCTAGAGTGAACATTTAGGTTCACCCAACCAATAGGAATCAAGTATTTCATAATTAATATTTTTAAAAAAAGAAAAAAAATATTGTCAAGTTATATTATGTTTTTAAAATAAATAAATAAAAACAAATAAAATAATAGCCGTTACAAAAAAATGAATTTTTGAAAACTATTTTTAATATCGTCAAAAACACTAAACCCTAAACCCTAAATCATAAACCCTAAACCCTTGGGTATACCCCTAAACCCTTGGATAATTTTAAACTCTAAACCCTAAACCCTAAATTCTAAACCCTAAACCCTAAATCCTAAACCCTAAACCCTTGGGTATACCCTAAACCCTTGGATAATTTTAAACTCTAAACCCTAACCTTAAATTCTAAACCCTAAACCCTTGGATAAATCATAAACACTTGGATAATCCTAAATTCTAAATCAAAAACACTAAACACTAAAACATTAAATCTTAAAAATACTATTATGGTTTAATGTTTTTAATTTAGGGTTTAGTATTTATCCAAGGGTTTAGGATTTAGAGTTTAGAGTTTAGTGTTTTGTTGACGAAATTAAAATCTTTTTAAAAATATTTTTTTTGCATATATTATTATTTTATTTTAATATTTTTATTTTAAAATGTAATATAACTCGACAATATTTTGTTTATTTTTTAAAAAGATATCAATTGTGAAATGAGTGATTTCTATTGGTTGGTGAACCTTAAGGTTTACTCTAGGGGTACACCAAGATTAAGTCCAAAAAATATAGGATAATTTGGTGCCTCCATGTCAAGTATCTAGTGATTTTTATGTTTTAAGAAGTTAAGACTCAACCTGAGTTTGACCAAATTCTCTCGCATAAACTTCTTATCTTAAATATTTAAAATCATCAACAAAACACTAAACATAAACTCCTAAACTCTAACCATGAATCCTAAATCCGGAACCCTTGGGTAAATCCGGAACCCTTGGGTAAATCCAGAATCCGAATAAATTATACATTTTGACCCATAAAAGAAACTTTCATATTTATGAAATTTACCCAAATAAATGATAAATTATTCATAAAATTATATAAATTTATGGGTAATTTTCATAAATCTGGGTAAATTTAATAAACTTGGAAACCTACATGGATCTTTCATTTTTTGTCAAAATGGTAGGAAGAACAAATTTGTCTACATTTATCTTAAATATTAAAAACCATCAACAAAACACTAAACCTAAAATCCTAAACTCTAAACCTTGAACCCTAAATCCGGAACCCTTGGATAAATCCAGAACCATTGGGTAAATCCAGAATCCGAAACAATCTGGAACCCTTGGGTAAATCCGGAACCCTATGCCTAACGTTTAATACAATCTAATTCACTATAACTCAAGAAATAAGTATACGTATACATAAGATGTACGAATATCTAAGGTGTACGAATATATAAGGTGTACATATACATAAGTATACATAAGGTGTACGAATACCTTAGGTGTACAAATACCTAAGGTGTACGAATACCTAAGGTATACAGAAAGTGTACGAATACATAAGGTGTACGAATATCAACATAACCCATCTAATACTTAAGATGTACAAATACATAAGGTGTACATATACATAAGTATACATAAGGTGTACAAATACATAAAATATACGAATATCAACATAACCCATCGAATACTTAAGGTGTACGAATACACAAGTATATGTATACATAAGTATACATATATTTAAGGTATACGAATACATCGGTGTACGAATACATAACATCTATGAATACCTTTTGTTTATATCCCTTATTGCATTGGAGAGTTTGAATACATATTAAGTATAAAATTTAATACATCTACGAATACAACGAGAGCACAGTGCTCTCCAAAACAATTATACGTTAATTATTTAGAACTCACATTTTACTCTATATAAAATTTAAATATTTTGCTAATAACCTATTGGTATTATAATCTAAAATTTTGTCAATCTCATTATAGATGATCTAATTAACTAAAAGGTGGTAAAAACAATGAAATAATTTATAACAACATTTCATTTGTAAAAGCTGATATTGTCATGTCCCCGATCCTGGATATGATCCTTAGGATCGACCATGGTGCAAGGAGACGCACCAGTCAGCTCATGTGACCTAAACACAAGGGTATCATTGCCTGGAAGTAAGGTTAAGGCATCAGGAAGCTAAGATATAGCTAAACCAAGAAGGAGACAAGTATAAAGGAGCTGTACAAAGTGTATGGCAGCTGGGCGATGCAGTGAGCAAGCTCGGCCAGCTAAATGAAGTGTAGTGCAGCTCAGTGTAGCTCAGTGAAGAGTGTGTCAGCTCCCTGAGCTGGATGAACTAGCTCACTCAGCTGGGTCAGCTGGGGATCAGCTCAACTCAGCTAGACTGAGTGTTCAAGTCTTGGGCAGTTGGGCCAGGTCCGGACAGTGGTCGGACCATGTGGACCACCAGGGTGTGCCGGTGAGCCGGTGGGCACTTGTGGTTGAACCAGGGGCTTGGGCAACCAGCCTAGGCTTGTGTGTGACGTGTCTAGAGGCAGTTAGGGCTGTCAGGGACGTCTGGTAACTGCCATAGGCGAACAGGTGTGATCTGGACCATTGATTAAATCAATGGCCAGAAATGATACCGAAAAGGTGCAACTCTTGGAAAGGCAACTGCCATTCTTCTATAAAAGGAGGGCAAATCCGTGCCTTTGCAGGCACGTCAGGGCTTCATTCTTCTTCCTGAAACACAAAGAAAAACAGAGAAAAACAGAGAGATGGTCGGATTACACAATCCAAGACCAAGAGAGGCTTGAAGGCAGCAAAGAGGCAGTTTTGATGGCAATCAAGAGGGGAGTTGAGAGACGACCCTCTGGTGTGTTTTGATTGTGGTTTGCCACGCCATAGGCTTCATATACATCCTTACTACACATCCAAATAGCCAGGGAAGAAGGGAGATGACCGGATTCACTCTCAAAGTCCAAGAGCAGCCTTAAGGGCAGTGGTGTGTAGAAGGCAGTTTCATGGTACTGAAGTGGGAAGTGATGCACGACCCTTGGGTGGTGTTTGATCATGGATTAACACACCCTAGGCTTCCTCTACATCATGGTAACACACGCAAATGGTCAGAAGAGAATGGAGAAGGCCGGACTCCACTCCCAAAGGCATGTACAGCCTTGAAGGTGGATGCAGTGCAGAAACTGGTTTCATGGAAGTTCCATGAAATGGATGATGGGTGCGACCCATGGTTGGATCTTATCAATACTGGAAGTATATGATAAGGCATGATAGAGGCGTTCAATGGAGGAGCATGGCCGGACATGATACATGAAGCACAAGATCTAGTAAGATCAAGTATAAGGTAACATGTACATATGATTACTTTGTGGTTTATGTTGGTGTCTCTTGAGGTGCATATGAGGCCAAGTATGGCACGCCCTTGGAGACCATATATTGTGATGTATTGTAGGGATACATGACCCTGGAGAAAGGGGCGGATCATAGTTGAACTAATTCATCCATATGGGATGGTAATTAGATGCTATACAGCAACTAGTGATTCATGGTGGTTCATGAGTGAACCTGATCTATGGTTTTGCATTACCTATGGCTTCAGGCCGTGGCAATGAGGTAATGGAATCATATGGTATGATAGGTATCAACCTTGGGTTGGTACAGGATTGGCTGAGAGCCATGAAGAAGAGCAAGACTAATCAGGTTCAGTGGGACATAGTTCCATGGCCGGTTAGGTATGTGTGAAGACTCATCAGTTCTGAGTCATGTGGGGTGGTTGGTTGATTGACTCAGGAACTGGTGGGCATTATTAATCCTATTATATGTTGATCAGACGTGGAGGTACTGAACCATGGAGTGGCCGGTTCAGAGAAATCTCTCCATGGCCTTGGTTGGGCAGGTAAGTGGAGATCTGATAGTTCCTGAGGGAATTGTTAGGATCCGACTTCAAATATCTCTTAATGGGTATTTATCATGAATTATCATGGTGAAAGATTAGTTTTATCTCATTGATTTAGAGGTGGTCAGTTATGGCCATATGGGCTGTTCATGGGCGAGATCAGTATGATCGAGGCCGGTTCTGAGAAATCTGACTTGACCATTCTCTTAGTTATGAATTATCATGAATTATCATGAATTTTAATTAGTTTTTGGAGCATGTTTGCTTGAGGTTGTTTTTGTAGCTGAAGACTTCCCAAAGGTACTTGGTCAGTGGGGATGGCTGGTTGAATGACTAAGTAACTAAGGGGAGAGTTTATACAGGTATAATGAGGAGTTGGACGAGTGGATGGGGAGCTAGGCAAAGCTACCTCGCAGCTCGATCAGCTGGAAGAGAGTTGGGAACCTCAAGTGAAGTGGTTCAGTTCAGCTAGCTGGATGAGCTAGCTAGACAGCTAAGGCAGCTGAGACAAAGAGCTATCAAGCTCCGTGGATGTGGCAAAGGTATGATCTAGCAATATTGCATAGATCTAGATAGAATGGTTAGGGGAATGGAACCTCAGTTATTGTATGACTTGGATTAGGTTCAGGATCAACCTTGGAGCTGGTAGTAGTTGTGTCTACTGATCATGGCTAAGGTGATTCGACCTGACAAGTGTTAGATTGGTTTTAGACCAATGGTTGATAGATAATATTCCGCTGTGCATAAGTTGAAAGGATCTAAGCTAGGGAATGACTAAGGTAGTCTTAAGCTAAGGTCCAAGATAGACTTCGCCTTTAGGCGAAAGTACAGATAAAGATCGAAAAATTGAGTGGTTCGGTCAGGGTATGGACCGAGCGACGTGAGGCATCGACCGCGGCCTAGCCGGCCGGGTTCGGGTCTTACAAGTTGGTATCAGAGCATGCTTGATTCTAGGATCATTGGGTTGTGGTTGTTCACCCATGCATCCGGACAAGTAGATGCTGATGTGATTAATCCACCAGTTTTATTGTTGACTCAGCTGGAGGAAGTTAACAATGAAGCTGGATTGACTGTAAGTCAGCTCAACCCTACTGAGGTTCTAGTGGGGGAGAGCTGAGCTGCAGCTGGAAGGGGAAGTTGAATCCTCTTGTGATGTGAACCGGGCTGATCCAAACAATTGTTGCAAACAATGAGAGGACTAACCGGTTGATTGGGCAGCTGTTTTGGCAGCTAATGATCAAGCTGGGCCAGTAGCTGAGGTGGTCTAGATTGATCCACCAGCTAGGGCAGCTTGGATAGTGGACTACCTGGGGTGCTGGAGCACATAGCTCAGATGAGAACAAAGTATTTCTCAGGTAGTGTGGATCCTTTTGAGGCAGATGAGTGGAGTTTCTGATTGGGTTGTAACTTCAGCTCAACTCACTGCTCAAAGGTATTGTGTTCCAAACCGAAATTATTTCTGGAAACTGAGATGACCATGGAACCTTACTAGGTGAGCCAAAAGGGAGCTGAGGCAAGATAGGGGATCATGCTTGTGAACGGGAAAGTTCCAAGGTGAACCAGCTTGGCCAAGATGCACTCCCCAAGGGCAAGATCCTGAAACAGAAGGTTGGTTGATCTAGTTATCTGGAAATAATAGACGGGTTGGACGGATCGATGCAGTGCAAGATCTTGTATGGATGACTGGACCAGGGAAGTAACATGAACCTGAGAGTGGCTTAGGTTGAAAGAAACGTGCAGCACTCTTTGGGGGTAAGTGTATCCTTGGTGGCCGTTCAAAACAAGTGAGCATTTGCGAGGTTCAAGTTGGTTTAAGGGAGACACTACAGGGCTAGTATACTGGGACTCGGTATAAGCCAAGGTAGGATTCCTTAGATCAATTTGAATGGATTGGGTATACGATGTTAAGTGGCTTAGTATGATGGGGATTGAGGTATATTATAAACACTCTTGTGAATGGTATGGGACATTCACATAAGTGTGACACTTTGGAGAATGGTATGGGACGTTTTTCAAATGTGTGATCAAACCGATATCTTACTCATCTAGGTACTTAATGATCGGTGGTGTGGAAACAACGTACCTTTCGATACTGGAGCTACACACCGTTTGTGAGTCCAGATATGATCGGAAAGGGGTTGTTTGTATTGTATAGGGGATGATCCCGGGATAGTGAGTGCGGCCGGAGGCCAAAGGATGCATTCACTAGGCCTTGTTAGGGACATCCCAGTGATGATCCATTGAAGGGCGATGCCCGTGGATCTGATTGTGGTTAGCCTTAAGAATCATAAAGTGATCTTAGGGATGGATTGGTCTTGGAAAGAATCGGGCCACCTTAGACTGTCACCGGGGAAGGGTGCTGTTTGAGAGTGGGTGTGGACCCCCGATCAGATTCCAAGGATCCGACCAACCTCTGGATGCTTAGTGATCTCAGCGGTCCAGGTGGAAAATATGCTGAGAGGTGGTCATGAGGCCTGGTTGGCGACCATTAACACTAAGGAGGTTGTAGGGGGTGGTAGCCCGGACGAGGATTCGGTTGGTTCAAGAGTTCAAGGATGTGTTTCGGGCGCTGCAGGGTGTGCCTCCTGCAGGGGCTGACCCGAGCATGATCGAACTAGAACCGGGAACGGTCCCAATGTCCAAAAGTCCGTATCGTTTGGCACCAGCCGAGATGGCTGAGATGAGGTCGACTAAGTCCAGTGAGGGACGAGGGTCGCAGCACAACCAAGTCGGAGATTGACCTATGGTTGGATTGAGACGGTGGAGTCCCGGAGTGGACAGGACCGGAATGTGATCGAGTTCTTTAAGACTTGACTGATACATTGAGTAGCTTGGAGATTGGGTAAATCTACTAAGACGTATGCAGTATGTTCTTAAGGACTGAAAATGATCTAGTCATGGACTAGGATCAAAGTATGACTATGTCTGGTGATGGACAGAAGTCAAGTATGAGGCGGTTTAGTCTAGTAGGGACTAAGATCGCAATAGGGCCAAGCTGGGATAAGCTGTGGTCAGTTAAGGAATGATCCAGTAAGTTGTGACTGGGGTCATGAACCTTAGCGGATGTGCAGGAAGCAAAGAGTTCAGTTGGAACCTTTGTCATGATATGGGATGTAAGCACCACAGGATTCGAGGACGAATCCATTCTAAGTGGGGGAGACTTGTCATGTCCCCGATCCTGGATATGATCCTTAGGATCGACCATGGTGCAAGGAGACGCACCAGTCAGCTCATGTGACCTAAACACAAGGGTATCATTGGCCTGGAAGTAAGGTTAAGGGCATCAGGAAGCTAAGATATAGCTAAACCAAGAAGGAGACAAGTATAAAGGAGCTGTACAAAGTGTATGGCAGCTGGGCGATGCAGTGAGCAAGCTCGACCAGCTAAATGAAGTGTAGTGCAGCTCAGTGTAGCTCACTGAAGAGTGTGTCAGCTCCCTGAGCTGGATGAACTAGCTCACTCAGCTGGGTCAGCTGGGGATCAGCTCAACTCAGCTAGACTGAGTGTTCAAGTCTTGGGCAGTTGGGCCAGGTCCGGACAGTGGTCGGACCATGTGGACCACCAGGGTGTGCCGGTGAGCCGGTGGGCACTTGTGGTTGAACCAGGGGCTTGGGCAACCAGCCTAGGCTTGTGTGTGACGTGTCTAGAGCAGTTAGGGCTGTCAGGGACGTCTGGTAACTGCCATAGGCGAACAGGTGTGATCTGGACCATTGATTAAATCAATGGCCAGAAATGATACCGAAAAGGTGCAACTCTTGGAAAGGCAACTGCCCATTCTTCTATAAAAGGAGGGCAAATCCGTGCCTTTGCAGGCACGTCAGGGCTTCATTCTTCTTCCTGAAACACAAAGAAAAACAGAGAAAAACAGAGAGATGGTCGGATTACACAATCCAAGACCAAGAGAGGCTTGAAGGCAGCAAAGAGGCAGTTTTGATGGCAATCAAGAGGGGAGTTGAGAACGACCCTCTGGTGTGTTTTGATTGTGGTTTGCCACGCCATAGGCTTCATATACATCCTTACTACACATCCAAATAGCCAGGGAAGAAGGGAGATGACCGGATTCACTCTCAAAGTCCAAGAGCAGCCTTAAGGGCAGTGGTGTGTAGAAAGGCAGTTTCATGGGTACTGAAGTGGGAAGTGATGCACGACCCTTGGGTGGTGTTTGATCATGGATTAACACACCCTAGGCTTCCTCTACATCATGGTAACACACGCAAATGGTCAGAAGAGAATGGAGAAGGCCGGACTCCACTCCCAAAGGCATGTACAGCCTTGAAGGTGGATGCAGTGCAGAAACTGGTTTCATGGAAGTTCCATGAAATGGATGATGGGTGCGACCCATGGTTGGATCTTATCAATACTGGAAGTATATGATAAGGCATGATAGAGGCGTTCAATGGAGGAGCATGGCCGGACATGATACATGAAGCACAAGATCTAGTAAGATCAAGTATAAGGTAACATGTACATATGATTACTTTGTGGTTTATGTTGGTGTCTCTTGAGGTGCATATGAGGCCAAGTATGGCACGCCCTTGGAGACCATATATTGTGATGTATTGTAGGGATACATGACCCTGGAGAAAGGGGCGGATCATAGTTGAACTAATTCATCCATATGGGATGGTAATTAGATGCTATACAGCAACTAGTGATTCATGGTGGTTCATGAGTGAACCTGATCTATGGTTTTGCATTACCTATGGCTTCAGGCCGTGGCAATGAGGTAATGGAATCATATGGTATGATAGGTATCAACCTTGGGTTGGTACAGGATTGGCTGAGAGCCATGAAGAAGAGCAAGACTAATCAGGTTCAGTGGGACATAGTTCCATGGCCGGTTAGGTATGTGTGAAGACTCATCAGTTCTGAGTCATGTGGGGTGGTTGGTTGATTGACTCAGGAACTGGTGGGCATTATTAATCCTATTATATGTTGATCAGACGTGGAGGTACTGAACCATGGAGTGGCCGGTTCAGAGAAATCTCTCCATGGCCTTGGTTGGGCAGGTAAGTGGAGATCTGATAGTTCCTGAGGAATTGTTAGGATCCGACTTCAAATATCTCTTAATGGGTATTTATCATGAATTATCATGGTGAAAGATTAGTTTTATCTCATTGATTTAGAGGTGGTCAGTTATGGCCATATGGGCTGTTCATGGGCGAGATCAGTATGATCGAGGCCGGTTCTGAGAAATCTGACTTGACCATTCTCTTAGTTATGAATTATCATGAATTATCATGAATTTTAATTAGTTTTTGGAGCATGTTTGCTTGAGGTTGTTTTTGTAGCTGAAGACTTCCCAAAGATACTTGGTCAGTGGGGATGGCTGGTTGAATGACTAAGTAACTAAGGGGAGAGTTTATACAGGTATAATGAGGAGTTGGACGAGTGGATGGGGAGCTAGGCAAAGCTACCTCGCAGCTCGATCAGCTGGAAGAGAGTTGGGAACCTCAAGTGAAGTGGTTCAGTTCAGCTAGCTGGATGAGCTAGCTAGACAGCTAAGGCAGCTGAGACAAAGAGCTATCAAGCTCCGTGGATGTGGCAAAGGTATGATCTAGCAATATTGCATAGATCTAGATAGAATGGTTAGGGGAATGGAACCTCAGTTATTGTATGACTTGGATTAGGTTCAGGATCAACCTTGGAGCTGGTAGTAGTTGTGTCTACTGATCATGGCTAAGGTGATTCGACCTGACAAGTATTAGATTGGTTTTAGACCAATGGTTGATAGATAATATTCCGCTGTGCATAAGTTGAAAGGATCTAAGCTAGGGAATGACTAAGGTAGTCTTAAGCTAAGGTCCAAGATAGACTTCGCCTTTAGGCGAAAGTACAGATAAAGATCGAAAAATTGAGTGGTTCGGTCAGGGTATGGACCGAGCGACGTGAGGCATCGACCGCGGCCTAGCCGGCCGGGTTCGGGTCTTACAGATATACCAAAATATTTTCATTAAATTCAATAAAATAAATTAACATATTAGTTTAATTGTGTTTTCATATATGTGAAGCACATTCATTTAGACAACATAATTTTTCATATAAAATTTAAGATTGTTTAGAAATGAAATGTTGAAATAAATAAGTGAAATACATCTTATAATAAAAAAACTAAACAATTAAATATTTTTTATAATAAAAAGCTAAACAATTAAAAAACTAAGCAATTAAAGATTAAACAATAAATAATTGACATTAAAGACATCTAAAATGAAATATAATGAAAGATTTCTTTAAAAAAAATACATCATTTTTTATTATGAAA
>NW_026618266.1:0-12990 GCF_000801105.2 Raphanus sativus
AAAAAAAACTATATTCAATGAGTACCAAATAAAATTAAATATAGTTAGTAAGTACATTGAAAGTGCCACTAGCTCAGTGGTAAAACACCTTGTCATATGTCCTACCCAACCTGAGTTCGAATCCAGGAGGCTACTCGTTTTTATATTTTCAAATCATATAAAACGACGTCGTTTCATATCATTTGAAAGTTTGAAACTTTAACGACAACAATAAACGACGTATGTTAATTTAACTGACGGCGTGCTAAATTGGCAAGTCAACGAAAACATCTTATATATTAAAAGAGAAGTCATGACTTCTCATTGATGTGTGATATTTTAAAAAATGAACTACTTACTAGACTTGGTCACATAACATTTATCAATCATTAATATATTTTAATATCAACTGATCATGGATTATTAAATGTAAAAACATACACGTTTTCTATTATATGTTATCCAAATCAAAATGAACTATTATCATCATCACATATATAATACATGAATGACAAACAAAAACTAAAACATATAACGATAAATCAATATTTGAACGTAATAACATGAATCAATCGAAGTTTTTTCTTTGAAAGACATTGATCTATAACATATGAAACATTCAACAGTGCTATTGTTACTCAATATCGTTAATCAATGGTTTCTCAATGAAAAGGATTAGTGATGATCTATAACTCCATGTATATTCTGATAATGAAGTTCGTGACAAGGTTTGAGAATGACAGAGTTCTTCTCATGTTATAATCAACTCAGAGTTCATTCTTTGTATTCTGCAGTCAATGAAACAAAAGACAATATTTATGAAAAGGCCGCTTTATACAATTATGTCTATAGTTGTTGTCCAATCTTTTAATGAAGATTAATTGATCATAAGCTCTGAATATATGTTCATAAATTACTGGTGAAATTGATCGACTTGGAGAAGATGAAGTTATGTCATTTTTACGTCATTAAAATTTAAATTATATTATTAAACAATACCATCACTATATTTTCGTGATTTTATAGTAGATAGGATATTCAGATATGACCAGTGTTTTTATCATTTAGTTTAATCGATTGTATTTCATGATTTTATTTTCGGTTTGGTCTATAACTTTTTATTTCAAAAATGAATTTTCGTTTGGGTAAAAACATTTGTCGAAATAAAGAAATAACTATTTCTTGATAACCAAGCATAATCATAAATTCAAAGATCTTCTGATTCCTTTCAACTAATCCACGCAAAATCAAAGGTATCTAAACAGTATTTTCCAAAAATATTGTTTATGTTTTATAGCTTGCCGTTAACTACTCACCTAAATTACTGCATATTTCCATAACAACTACAAACAGAATTTCATATCTTTTATTCCATATCGAAATCCACAATAAATGAGAGATATTAACAACCGAATCATAATTAATCCATAAATCCAAGGTATTAATAATAGATCTCAAAGAATATACTCTCTTCAATACCCTAAAACTTAAGCAACTATATATATACCGATGTTAATACACTATTTTCTACATCACCTAAAAGTTTCTTCAACCATGTCTACAAATAAGACTGCTTCTATGCTTACCGCCATCAAGCCCTACAAACAGGGTTGGCGCATCCAAGTAAAGCTACTTCATTCCTGGAGACAGAAGACCAACTACGGCGGAGACACTCTTGAGTTGATCTTCGCAGATGAAAGAGTGAGGGATTTATGCTTATATATAAATTTTTCATCATTAGAGTTACCTAATCCTTTGTATATTTTTTTTGTTTCAGGGTGATAAAATCCTCTGTTCGTGTAAGAGGGCCTATATTCAACGTACTCAAAGCAGGTTGAGGCTCGGTGAATGGCGTCATTTAGAGACATTTTCTGTCTCTCAAGCAGTTGGTCAGTATCGGCCAACAGACCATACCTTCAAGATGTCCATCACCGAGGACACTTCCATAACAGAGAGTGATTATGTGTGCGATGATAACTTTCTGCGGTTAGCCAGTTTTGAGGAGATTGGAAATGGAACCCTCAACACTTCTTTCCTAATTGGTACGTGTATAAATCATATATTGATATAGTGCCAAACAGATATGCTAATATGAAACTTTCATTATTCAGATGTCCTTGGTCAAGTGATAAGTCTTAAGAACAATGTGGAGATTAAAGCTATCTCCGAAATGATGACGGCAACATTGGTTTTGTTCTTAAAACTTTCATTTCATATATTACTTTCATTTCATATATTACAGAATCAACTCTATGTTTCATATCTAAGACCTATCTTTTTCTTTGCGTTTTAAGGAGGAGGATTTCAAGATCATCTGCTCGATCGAATCAATTGATACAGATTGGAGCTGGTTTTACTTTGGCCATAACAGTTGTAAGAGCAAAGCCATAATCATGAAAGATAAGGAAGGTGGATATTTGTATTCCAATGAGAAGCCATTGTTCCGGTGCACATCGTGTCATGCTAGGATCACCACTGTAGCACCAAAGTGAGTTCAGAACTATTTTTTTTTGCAGTTATCCGTTATGTTTTATTGGATTTTTAGTTGAGCCGAAATTTTTTTTATCTTCCTAAACAGATACAAGCTGCATCTGGTTGTGAAAGATAACACAAGTACTTGCAAACTGATCATGCTTGATTCTGTTGGTCAACTCATTGTCGGATGTGAAGCTATTGAACTTTGGAATGGCTCCTATGATGAGGTTACTATTTTGATTCTGAGAATTACACTGGTTTGCATTTAAACACTAAAACCTTTTTTTATATACATTGCTTATGCAGATTGAAGATCCAACAGATTTGCCTCAACCTATTAAAGATTTAGTTGGTAAATCTTTTTGTTTTGGTGTTACTCTTGGCTCTGAAAATGTTTCAAAAGGAACAGAAACTTTTCTGGTTTCACAAGTTTGTTCTGGGGATAAGATTCTTCAGATTGAGTCTAATTCTGAGCCCATAACTCATGTTACCGATGGTTCATCCATCATGTCTGGTGGAGAGGTAAAATTTTAAAACTTCAAATAGTGTTTATAAAGTTTTTGTTCTTTTGGTTATTGTATAGTTTGGTTAGCTTTATTCATTTCATTTTGTTTGTGGACATTATGATTAGGTTTCTGTATCTGAAAAGAATAGTCAGAATTCATCAGAAGGAACCTCCACCCCATTCTCAAAACGCAAAGAATCAGAGCAGCTCGATCAGAATTCGACTTCAAAGAAAATATGTTCCAAGATGGTCAAGATCGAGAAGATTAAAGATGATTAGCTTGAGGTAGAAGGTGTCAGGCGATGGGGATTAGTTCATCTTTCTTGCTTTTTCATGTTTCTTTGTTATTTGTTTAATTGTTCTGGTGTTTTAATAATGTCTGTTGTGCTTTTAAACAGACTATTTTTTTAGATTTCAAGAACTTAATAATAATTGGTTTTGGTTTTCTTCAATAAATTGCATATGTTCCTTATCTAACAAACAACCAAATTTTTCGAACCATTTAAAAAGTAACTTCTCATCTAACCAAACCACCTAAATATTCTATCGAACCATTTAAAAATTAACTTCTTATCTAACCAAACCACCTAAATATTCTATAAGACTTATTAGTTCTGCGATACTAACCTCGGTAGAAAAATACTCAGAAGGAAGAAAAATGGCTTCGTTTGGCTCAAGTCTTACATATAATTCATTGATGTCAATATCATTCCTGAAACAAATAAGAAAACTGTCGTTAAAAATGATGAATATTTAATAAAGGTATTAACATAAATATTTTATTTTACACCATTTTATACCAATTATTTAACACAGAATCTAATAATATCCCGTAATATTTAACACATTATTATTGAGGTAGTTTGTTTTGGAATAATTTCGGATATGAATATGTTTAATTATGTTTTATTTAAGTTAATTTATTCCGCCTCTAACAAGAAATTCTAGATTGTAGCAACTAAATATTTTGCTATCCTTAAGAGAAATAAAACTCAATGCACACGAGATTTAGGTTCTCATTTGCTAGCTTATCTCAAACCTTCTCTCTATCACTGTCTTTGATTTACAGAAAACAAGGAGCAGAGATATTTTTCAGTACTGTGGATTGAGAAACCTGACCAGGTTAATTATTTTAAACATGAGCAGTATGATATATATATAGATGTTGTGTGAAACTAATACAGCTTGCAGACATAATGAAACGGAAACCAAATGCCCCCTCTATTCAAATGGTGAACTCAACCAAAGGAACAGAGAGGAAAGCAAGAAGAAAACATAACGATGGCAAACCTTCAGATGTTCAAACCAAGCTTGATAGAAAACGTGAAATCAGTTTGGATATCCCTTTACCTTCTGTTTTCAAGAGATTATACGAAGGTGTTGGACACATTCCAGTTCGTGCCGTTCCAAGTCCTGCAAATCAAGGAAACTCTATCACTCCATGTACACCCACTAACAACAGGAATTGTTATAAAAGTATGTTTATCATAACGAAATGATCTTCTGATCATGTTACTCTTCAGAGAGTTCTCAAATATAAATAAATTTGATTACTATAGGTATGTATTGTGGGACTGGTCAACCTTCAACCGCAGCTGAACAGAGAAGTTGTGTAACATCTTTAGCAAGTAAGTTATATAAATATTTATTATGTTTAGTGTTAGCTGAAAGAGAATATTGTGACACAGTAGATTTTTGTTTTCTGTTTATTTACTAGACAAATCTGGAGTAAGAAAGAGACCACGGACTGGCTTGCAATTTGCATGTAATTCATCAAATTTTATGGATCGTCTGGAGGAAGATATATTTGAGGATACATTTCAAAGTGAACTCAGTGGTGATGATAGTGAAGAGGATTGGGATCCTTCAGCTTACGATTCTGACTTTGCAGGTTAGTTTATCTTATTTAAAAAAATAGTTCTTTGGCTATATGTTTATTAACATTGTATTGTTTCTGATCCATGTAGATAAATTAGATGAAAATGTTCAAGCAAATTTAGTCTGTAGTTCTCAAGAAAACACAGATTCAGATTCAGATGGAGAAATAGAAGTACTTGACTCGACAGTAACTAAGGAGCAACCTAACGCACCTAATAACGCACCTAACAGGGACATAACTAAATCTCTGGCTAGGCTTTTTGAGGAAGCATGGCGTGCAACCGAAAAGTCAGCAAAAAAAACTGTACCTAAAGAAGAAGGTAATGGACCATAAAACCAGAAGATTGATATGTACAATTTTATAGACATTATACTGATTAAATGTCATCATTTACAGCTTATCTAGATGAAGGGGATGCTACTTACACATGTACTTACTGTGGAGCTATTATGTGGTTTGGTGAACGCTTAAATAGACGTCTCAAAACTCCCAATCCTAAGTTTGGTCTCTGTTGTATGCAAGGACAAGTGCAGTTACCACTACTCAAAGAACCACCAGAAGTCCTAAAGAATTTGCTGACTGGTGATGATAGACTAAGCAAGCATTTTCAGAGAAACACAAGAGCTTATAACATGGCGTTCTCATTCACTTCACTTGGTGGAAAGGTTGATAGATCTGTTAGAAAGGGAAAAGGTCCAAACATGTTGGTACTCCAAGGTGAGAATTACCATTTAATTGGTAGTTTACAACCACCAAATGGAAATGATGCTAAGTTCGGCCAGCTTTATATAGTCGACACTGAAAATGAAATCGAAAATCGAACAAATGCTTTGAGGTAATTGCAAGAATCTGTTTTTTTTCCGACCATATTTTGTTATTGTGGCTAATATCTGAATTTTTGTTTAATTTGCAGCAAGGGTGGGCAAACAAAATCTTATAAAAAAGGTGATGGACTTAAAAAGGAGATCATTGACCTTCTGATAAAGATGCTGAATGAGACCAACCCTTACGTTAAAAAGTTCAGATCAGCAAAGGATCGTTTCGCCATCAATCCTAATGACTCTTTTCATATGAGGATAGTCAGTGACAGAGTAAATGATGGAAGAACCTATGACACACCAACAGCCTCAGAAGTTGCTGCACTTATTCCTGGAGATTTTAATCTAGAGATGAGTAAAAGAGATATTGTTCTTCAACAGAAATCAGGCAAGTTGCTAAGGATTGATGAAATCTCCCCTTCATATCTGCCACTTCAGTATCCTCTTTTGTTCGTACATGGAGAGGATGGTTTCAGACTTGGGATAAAGAAAGGTGATAAAGCGAGTGAGAAGCTGAAGAAGAAAAATATCAGCATGAGGCAGTACTTCGCCTTTCGTTTGCATGAACGTAAGAATGAGGCTCATACTATCCTAGATTCAAGAAGGTTGTTTCAGCAGTTTGTTGTGGATGCCTACACAACTATAGAATCCAATCGTTTACGCTATCTGAGGACTCACCAGACGAGTTTGCGTTCTGATAGTTATGATTCAATCAAAGAATCAGAAAATGCTGGCAGGGTTGATATGGCTGAGCAAGGATCTTCGTTTCTCTTACCAGCTTCATTCACTGGTGGCCCTAGATATATGAAAAACCTCTATCTGGACGCGATGACTATATGTAAGCATTATGGTTTTCCCACCCTTTTCATCACTTTTACATGCAATCCTAAGTGGCCAGAGATCACAAGACATCTTAAGAGCCGAAAGTTAAAGGCAGAGGACAGATCAGACATCATTTGCAGGATGTTCAAAATGAAACTGGATTCATTGATGGATGATTTAACGAAGAAGCATATCCTGGGCAAAACTGTAGCATGTAATTTTTAAATTCTGCTCTTACGATCATATGCTTCTATTTCCACAAATATTTTCTAAACCAGTGTTTGTTGTCTTATGTTGCAGCTATGTATACAGTTGAGTTTCAGAAACGTGGTCTCCCCCATGCTCACATTCTCTTATTTATGCATGCTTCGGCCAAGCTTCCCACAACAGATGATATTGACAAGATCATTTCAGCTGAGATTCCTGATAAGTCTCAAGAACCAGAGCTGTACGAGATCGTTAAGGATATGATGATTCATGGACCATGTGGTGCTGCTAATATGAATTCTCCTTGCATGGAAAATGGGAAATGTTCGAAGCTTTTCCCGAAATCATTTGCTGATAAGACGACAGTGAGTAAAGAAGGATTTCCGATCTACCGTAGAAGAGAAATTACGGACCGTTATGTGGAGAAGAATGGGGTCAAGTGTGACAACAGATTTGTTATTCCTTATAACAAGAAACTATCTCTACGTTATCGTGCTCATATTAATGTAGAGTGGTGCAACCAAGCTGGTTCTATAAAGTACTTATTTAAGTACATTAATAAAGGAAGTGATCGTGTTACAGTAGCTGTGGAGCCACCAGATCACATGGTTGCAGAGGCACTTGGTATTCCAGTAGGACAAGTGGACCAAAATAAGAGGAATGAATTCAAAGACTTCTTTGATTGCAGGTATAATTTTTTTTTCTTTAGTTAACTACTCTTATTTAATTAGTTTTCATCAGTATATGATAAAATATAAAAAACTAATGAAATCTGTTCTGTTTTGTATTGTAGATATGTTTCTTCATGTGAAGGAGCATGGAGAATATTTCGGTTCCCTATTCATTATAGGTCTACTGCAGTCGAGAAGCTTAATTTCCATCTACCAGGCAAACAAAACATTATTTTCAGAAAGAACGACAAGCTCAAAACAGTGATCAGTCGTAAACTCATTCAGAATACAATGTTCTTAGCATGGTTTGAGTTGTGCAAAGTTGATGATCTGGCTAAAACTCTCACATATGCTGAGATTCCTAACTTCTTTACCTATTCTAAGAAGCAGAAGAAGTTCATAAGACGGAAAAGGGGATTTAGTCTCGGCCGAATCAACTATGCTCCACGTAATCAAGAGCATGCTTACTATCTTCGTGTGTTGTTGAACGTTGTGAGAGGTCCTACGAGCTATGAGGACATCAGAACATATAAAGGTGTTGTTTATCCGAGCTACAAAGATGCATGTTATGCTCGAGGGATGTTAGATGATGATCAAGAGTACATTGATGATATTTTGAGGAGAAGCTATGAAAGCACAGGAGCTGAACTAAGACAATTGTTTGTTAGGATGCTCATGAATAACAGTTTGTCTGGGCCAGAGGATGTTTGGGAGAAGACTTGGGAATGTCTTTCAGATGATATTGAGCATCACAGGCGTAAAACTTTAAATAGGCCAGGTTTGTGTACTTCACCAGATTCATTTAATTTCAAATTTTCACTGTTATTTTTTTAACTTCTGAGAATGTCTTTTCTTTATAGGACTATTGTTAAGGGACGATGAGAAAAAGAAATTTGCTTTGATGGAGATTGATAAGATTCTGAGGCGATGTGGGATTACTTTGGCAACCTTTACTTCTATGCCACAGCTACCTTTGACGAATAGGAAGGATTCAAATGTTTTGGTAGTAGACGAGACAAGCTATGATCGTGATGCACTTTTAGAAACTCTTGATAGAGATCTTCCAAAAATGACTGATGAGCAAAAGAAGATATATGAGGAAATCCTAGATGCTGTTAACGAAGATAGAGGTGGAATGTTTTTTTTGTCTGGATTTGGTGGCACTGGGAAAACGTTTCTATGGAAATTACTATCTGCAGCTATTAGATCGCGAGGAGATATTGCTCTCAATGTTGCATCGAGTGGGATTGCTTCTTTGTTATTACAAGGTGGGAGGACTGCTCATTCGAGGTTTGGGATACCTCTTAATCCAGATGAGTTTTCTACATGTACTATGGCTCACGGATCAGATCAAGCTAATTTGGTGAGAGAGGCATCACTGATTATATGGGATGAAGCCCCCATGATGAGTAGGTATTGTTTTGAAGCACTAGATAGGAGCTTGAATGATATTATTGGGAAGCAAAGCGACAAGCCTTTTGGTGGAAAGGTTGTAGTTTTCGGAGGCGATTTCAGACAAGTGCTCCCAGTAATAAATGGAGGTTCTAGAGCTGAAATCGTGATGTCGTCCATGAATTCTTCTTATCTATGGAAGCATTGTAAAGTGCTCAAGTTAACTAAGAACATGCGGTTATCATCTGGTGGTTTGTCTACTACAGATGCAAATGATCTTAAGGAATTCTCTGAGTGGATCTTAAAGGTTGGTGATGGTACACTTGGAGAGCATAACGATGGAATAGCTGAGATCGAGATCCCCCCGGAATTTTTGATTACTGATTCTGATGAACCAATAGAGGCTATTAGCAAAGCAGTTTATGGAGATCCTTCTTCATTAAAAGCAAACAAAGAAGCTAAATTTTTCCAAGAGAGAGCCATTTTGTGTCCAACAAACGAGGATGTTAACATGATCAATGATTACATGCTGGATAAGCTGGATGGTAATTTATTTTTCTCATCGATTTTAAAGCCAAGAATTATTGTTTCTTATATATATACTGACTATATCCTATGTTTTTTTTTTAGGTGAGGAAAAGATTTATCTAAGTGCAGATAGTATCGATCCTACTGATACAAAAGCAGTGAATGATGAAGCTCTTGACTCTGATTTTCTAAACAAAATTAAAGTGTCTGGATTGCCGAATCATAGACTTCGCCTGAAAGTTGGCTGCCCAGTTATGGTTCTCAGGAATGTTGATCCTCCAGAAGGGTTAATGAATGGAACAAGGCTACAGATTACTGAGCTGATGGATTTTATGGTAGGGGCTAAGATTATCACTGGATCTAATGTTGGGAAGACAGTATATATTCCGAGATTGTTGATCACACCATCTGATACGAGACTGCCTTTTAAAATGCGCCGAAGGCAATTGCCTTTAGCTGTTGCTTTTGCTATAACAATAAACAAAAGTCAAGGGCAGTCTCTCTCGGAAGTTGGAATCTTCCTACCCAGACCTGTGTTTTCACATGGACAGCTCTACGTAGCTATTTCTAGGGTCACATCCAAGAAAGGATTGAAAATTCTTATTGTGGACAAAGATGGAAAACCTCATAATAAGACCGTCAATGTTGTCTTCAAACAGGTTTTTGATAATCTATAAGGCAATGATTCATGATAAAGTATGTGATTAAGCTAATTTCTTTACTATATATTCCTAAATCCTAATATAATTTTTCTTATTTAAAAAAAAAATCTTAACCGTCAGTAGTGTTTTTGCATTTTTCAGATGGAGTTTGAGTTGGAGGAGATGGAGTATGGTTCTTATGGTGCTTCAGTTTCGTATGCGATATTTTTTTATGCCTGGATTATAGTTCTTTGGTCCTTTGTGTTCTCTACATTTTTTTAATGTTTTTTTTTTTTTTTTTTTTTTTTTTTTGAATTATACAGAGGTATCCTGGCCCCACCGAAGTGGTCCAGACTAGTCACGTGTTGCCACATGTCGGTCCTCTGTCCCTGGCGATGCCGAAATGTTAATTCCCCAGTGGCCGGGATTCGAACCCAGGTGGCGGAACTCACAGCTGTGAACCCTTTACCAACTGAGCTAGAAGTTCCGGTTATTTTTTTAATGTTTAAACCATATCAAAGCAATACTTTCGCAGAAAATATTCTCTACAAGACAAAGTTCCTGTATTTGATTATAAATTATCTTCATATCTAACTAAACCACTTAAATATTCTATAAGACAATAAAGCCAACTGCAATACTGACCTGAGTAGGAAAAACAGAAGGAGAATGGAGTTAATGTTTCATGATTTTTCCCTGTGGTAAGCTCCATCAGCATTTGATCAGCTATCCATCAGATAAAAATTTCCTGCGACCAAATATACTATCATCAAAGTACAGTCCCCATGTCACCTGTGTATTAATTTTCAATGGCTAAGATTAAGAGCTCTGTTTATTGAACTCAACAGCATTCAACACTACCTTGGCATTATCCTGAGCTAATGAACTCGACGAAGCCTGTGACTTGGCAGTATCTTGGCGTTTTCCTCATCTATAATCTTCTGATTCCCTGCAGATTTTACAAAACAGGTTGTAAGTATATGAAACAATCTATGTGAAATCGAACATAATAAGTAGGCTTGCTTCAGATTGTGTTTAAATTTTCTGTTTGCCATTTTGGGAGCACCTGTATCCTACACAACAACAATCTGTAGCTGAAAAAAGAGATGCAAGCGAAACTACAATATTTTTATCCTAGAAAGGCGATAGAGAAGCTTATCTCTGAGGAACAGAACACGAGCTTCAACGCTTTCACACCGTTCTCATCTCGACTCAACATGATGACACTGTGACTAATGATGACATTGCGGCTGATTTGAAGGATCATGTGATCGAGCCGGTGAAGTGTTCTTGATAACAACACCATCTTTCACTTGAACCTGTCTGGTCGTTTTGTCATCGGAGGATGATGGCTGTGATTCCGGCTAAGTATGCTTGATAACAACACCATCTTTCACGCTCTCTGTGTTTGTTGACAAATAGCAAGAAGGCGTTTTACTTGAGGCCGGGGATGATGGCTACTAACCTTGATTTGAAGAGATGAGTAAGCATAATCAGTTTATGAATCACCATAACTAAATATTGAACCGATATTTGCTAAAAAGAGACCAAAGGCAAGAAGAACAGTAAGCAAAACGATTTCTATCTCAAGGTAATCGAATCACATGCGGCTTGCATGTTTCTGAGATTTTATAAACCTTATCTAATAAAACTAACCAGCTTTAGAAAACAGATCAAGGTATTCAGATCATAAAGCATACCTCTACTATATTTTAAAAACAAAAGAAAACTCACCTCTGTTTCATGAATTGATCACATATCAGAGCGAAGAAATCCATGACGCCTATTATTAGTTTTGGTTTTATGGTTGATGCAAGGAACGACACCATTGAGATATACGATCGAGATATATGAGAAAGATGACATCGATATGATCGACACAATTGAGACTGCGTTAGTTGTTAGGTTTAGAACGGTGCTATCTTTTCCCGGAATAAAAATCTGTTAGCTTTTTATTTTGGCCTTTAAGTTAATTATATATTGGGCTTAATAAACAATATAATAGATTAATGACCCATTGGGTTATGTACAATATTAACCAGTAAATATTATCACTTTTTATTTTACTACATTATTAATTATAAGACTCTAATTATAATAGATATACTATACTTTTAGTAAGATTATTTTTACTATTACGAATATCATTTTTATTTGAAATATTTTGAATAAATACAGATTTTGAAATTTTTATTTAATATTATACATATATATGTAATTTATTAAATGTATGTCAATGTTATTTGTTTCATATTTGATAATTCATTATTTGCAATAAAAAAAATACTAAATTTTTAATTAGTTACTTTATAATTATAATAAATTGTTACATTACTAAACCACATTTCAAAAGTTAATGAGCTTAATAGTCAAAAACTAATGTCAACAAACAAAAATACATAAAAGAACATATAAATATACATGTTACATTTGACCTGTGTTTTTTTGATGAAAACAATGACATGAAATCACATACTTATGTAGAAAAAAAAATATATACACATCAGAAAATATATGACTATAATAAAAAAAAAAATTTGGGAAAAAAATTAAAATTCACACCCGCGCGGTTGCGCGGGTCAAAATCTAGTTGTTAATTAATTAGAAAGTCAATGAAAGTTTAGTGTTTTTTTGGTCAGCCCAAAAGTTCATGTTTGTTTTGGCAATTCGTGCAAAGTTGAGGTTTTGTTTGGCCGAATTCTTATATACTATTCTATAAAATCATATTGTTTTCACAATTGTATTATAATTTCTTTTTTATTTGAAACATATAGATAAATTTCTAAAAAGTTGAGTTTCGTGTCTGTACTTTGTCATCAACCTTTTGAGAAAAAGTAATATTTCCTCTGTATCAATATAAGTGGGGTTTTATGATTTTTGTTTTGTTTCAGAATAAGTAAAGTTTACACTAATCTAGATACAACTAATTGTCATTTGAAATCTCTAGTCAATTACAAAATAATGTATCTTTTTTAATTAGTTGAAATAATATTATTTAATATTATTTTTATACAAACAAGACAAACCACATAAAATTTTGTGTTTTTTTAATCTTTGTGAAAAAATATCACTT
>NW_026618267.1:0-12988 GCF_000801105.2 Raphanus sativus
TTTCTTTGAACTGCATTAATTATTTATTTTCAAACAGTATGATTAGTTTTATATTAACTACTGATAAATTGTCATGTTGAACTTTACAATATAATTTTGTTGAATAATATGATATAAACTATATTTTTATATTATATGCTTATAAATATAAGTGAAAACCTTACAATAATGTATAAAGTTATAATTTATTATTTATTAAAAATTTGATGGCTAGTAATATTGTAGTAACTATGATTCAAATTTTATATAATACTCTCTCTCTCTTTTTTAAAATATGTTATTTTAGCATTTTTTGCATGTTTCAAAAAGTGTCATTCTACATTTTCAATGCAGTTTTTCATTTATCATCATTTTATCTTTTAACTAACCAATAGATATGTATTTAAGTCAATTTTATTTAAATAATTGTAGATTAATAAAGATATACTAATACTCTTATCATTTTTTAATACATGTGAAATATGTCTACGAATTTGAGGGAGTAGTAGTCCAATTATTTAGCTACTTAATATGATTAGGCTAATAAATTAGTTAATGTATGTAATTTGTTAAATTTAAAAATATATATTAACATTTTTATATTTATTTAAATCATATTTTGTGTCTAGTTAGAAGTCTAATCATATGTGACTGTGAGTCAGCATTACATCATCAATGTATGTTATTTTAGCAAGTCATATTTTAAGACCACTCAGATGATAACATTTTCATATAAATATGTTTTCAATTAATACTACGATTTGAATAGTGAAAGAAAAAAAAGAATAATAATGTGTGTGTGTGTTTTTTTTTTTTTTTCAGCTGTGTGGTTTTTTCTTTATCTATCTTCGATACACTTACTTATATAAAACAATGACATAAAACAAAATTTACTTGGGTGGTCTCAGATCAAGTCTGTTGTGAGTTTGAAGTTGTATCATTAGACGAAGTCCCACTCATGACACTTAACACCGAATGTTTCCTCTGAAGCTTCACTCTTAGCTGTCTGATCTTAGCATCGACTCTAGCAGTGAACCCAATCTTTGTCTTCTCTCTAGCCTTAGACTTCTCTCGTTTCCACATTCTCTCATCCTCTAAATCAATCCTGAAATGCTTGATCTCTTGTATAATGTGATGGTCAAGAGGGTTCACTGATCTTTGGTACGAGATGTGAAACAAGTAAGGAAGTGTTGTAGCGGCTATGACCAGGAGTGTGGTCAGCCAGAAGATCGGCGCAGGGGCTAGAACCTCGATGAGCATGTGGAAGATGTTACCAGAGAGTTTTGGTGGTAACATACCGTAAAGAGCGAGGAAGATGTACCAAGCTCCTATGCTTCCCCAAATCATTACGTGTTGGATCCAAGTGAAGTGGCTCATGGTTAGAGCGATTTGTACATTTACTGCCCATATGATGCAAGTGAACATGGCGGTTCCCATGGCGTTCATGTCTGCGGTTTGGCCATCAGAGCGGAATGATTGGACATGAAAGATTCCGAGGTTGAGTGTGAAGATGACTATGGATGCGTAAACTCCATTCCCCATCCATCCGAGGATCCTGTACCAGTCGAAGAATAGGTTCTTGGGGCCTTGTTGATATAATGCAGGGAACTTGAAAACAAAAAGAGACCAAGAAATGAATCAAGATATGAAATTTTAGAAGGTTTTGTTGAAGATGATGGAGAGACTAAAACCTCTAAGCAGACATCAGACGGGACATCTTGTTCGAAAACTCCGAGAGAAATGACAGGGAGAGAAGTGAGAACAACGTTGAAGAGTAATAAGTAGGAGTCGTTGAATATTGATTGACCAGAAAACCCAGTGAAGGCTTCGAAGTAGAAGAGAGTTAGGCCAAACGCTATGTTCTTGTAGAAGAAGTAACATATCTGTGAAAACAACAAAATGAAGATCAGGTGTATAGGTGTGATATACAAAGTATTGAAACGCATATGCTAACCATTTGAGCTATTCTTTTGTAGCACCAATGTCCGTGGACAACAAGTAGTCTCTCCAGAAAGCGAAACTGCGCTATGGAGAAGTCACTTGCCATTACAGCCTGCACAAGGAAAAAAAAACAGAAACAAGTTTTGTGAAACTTGACCATGTCTCATTGTGTTGAAGAGAGGCTTAAGCACCTGCATGCCTTCGACGCCACTGATGCCAACACCAATATCAGCTTCTTGAATCATTCCAACATCATTTGCACCATCACCGATTGCTAAAGTTGTCTTCCCTGTTCCTTCTTTGGCTAGCCTTGTTATCTGGGAAAAAAAATTCAAGACAATTGTAATGTTTTTGGATGCATTATATTTCAAGGGATACTGACCAATGAAAAAATAAAATTGTTTTAAAAGGAGTTTTCCATACAAGTGCTTTCTGTTTAGGAGAGACACGGCAGCATATTACTGATGCACAGATAACTGCAAGTGCAAGAAACTGATACTTGACATCATCCTTCAAAGCATATGTAAGTGTCTTCCCATCAATGATCAAAGCAAACGCAGCATGTGGATCTTTTTCTATTTTGATCATCTGTGATGCATTTGTGATCTGCATCAAAATGCTCTCCTTTGCAGCCTGAACATTAACGACATTTTTCTTACATCACACGAAATATTCAAATGAAAAAGTAATGTAGGTATTTTTATAGTGTCGACATAAAATACGTACAGCTTCGGAGTTTTGAGATGATTCCTCTAAATTAGCAAATGAAATGGATATCTGCTTCATACCCTGTCTAAGTAAACTGCAGGCATATCTGCATTGTGGCCAACCAAATCATTTAGTCAATTTAGTCTTATAGAGGAGAAAATCAGTTTCAGTGTCTGTAGTATCCGCAATAAAGAAGAACAACCCTATGTTTATTGCTGTCTCCATCTTATCTCCTGTCAAAACCCATATCTTGAGACCAGCTTGAGCAAGGTTATCTATGCATTGTGGAACCTGATCAAGTGAACTACAAACGGTAAGCTGGAAAGGAGTTCTGAAAGCAAGCCATATTGGGTAATCACAATGAAGTATGATTCATACATACCCCTTTTTGCAGTTTGTCTTCCACAGCAGTAGCTCCAACAAGGATCAATTCCTTCTCCATCATATCTGATACCTTCTCGAGCAATTCATCTCTATCAGCTCCAACAGATGTTTTGGCTTTGTGGAATTCAGTGTTCCATGCCGAATACTCTGCTTCATCCAGCTTTCTATAACCCAGTGCCAATGTACGTAAACCAGCTTCACCGTATTCATTCAAGTGCTTGGAAGTAGCTCCCAGGTATTCTTTTCCTTTCTGTGATAACCGGTCAAATATGATGCTACAAAAATTAAAAAGGAAAAAAAACATCAAAGTTTGCTTAGAAGAAGTGATAATCAATATGGAACTGGCTTGAACCTGTCAGCGCCTTTACAGAGTAGAAGAATCTGCCCTTCTTCATCGCGGATAATGGCAGACATTCTTTTCCTTTTGCTAGTGAAGTCAAGAAGATTCAACACTTTGTATTCTCTGTAAAAAAGTAACCACCCACATGATTAGGCATCTATACAAAATAAAAAAGTTTACATAATATCAGTCTCACCTATCAACTGGCTGGCCTGAAGGTGAAAACCGTTCAGCAATAAACACACTTGTTTGAGTTCTCTTAGTGAACTCAAAACCAAACTCCCTAGCAGCAACAAGGAAAGCAACTTCATCAGGAGACTCAGCTTCATAACTACACTTTCCACTATCTTCATCCACCTCAGGGATAGCAGTATGACAAACCGCGAGTATACGGAAAAACATCAAAACGTCATCAGGATTCGGTTCATTTACCCAGTTATCACCCATTAGACGGTTATCCTCAAAGCTAAACCCCTTAATGCCAGTGGTCTGCTTCCGATCCTTTTCGTCACTAGCAGTGATTACAGTCTCCAGTTCAACCTCTGATGAAGTCCTGGTGTAGCGTTGTGTCCTCATTGGAAGGTTTGTAATCTCATCACCTTGCTCCTCTAGATCCATCGCCATCTGCTTTGCAGCAGCTAGCTCCACTTCACTGGCACGGACGCCGTAAGAAGTACCCGCGATCGAGCATTTCAGAAAGTCCATCTGGTTACACGTCAAAGTCCCTGTTTTATCAGAGAGGATGGTATCAACCTGTCCCAGCTCTTCATTCAAATTCGACGTGCGTGCCTGCGCTGGAGTCCCGCTCTCGCTATCATACAACTGCAAGTCTTGATTAATGAAAGATGCTTGCAAGACTTTCACCAACTCGATGGAAACATAGAGCGAGATGGGAATCAAGTAGCCGTAGAGCAAGAGAGCAGTGATCAAATGGACAACCCAAGCGTACAGAGGATTAGTTGGATTCGTTAAGCTCTCAGGCTTGTCTGGTCTCAAGTACCACCAATCCGCCATTAAAAGCTTCGTCATCACTGCAAACCCCAGAGAGCTGATGAAGGAGACAAACAAAAGAAGCGCAAAGAGAGTGTATATAATATAGTCCATTCTCTTTTCAATGCTGCTTCTCTTCGAAGGAGACTTGGTCGAGTTCTGCATAACTTTCGTGTCATGACCCGTGAAAACCACAACACCATAGATATAACTAGTGTTCCTCAGCTTAGAATCTCTCAATAAAATCTGGTTAGGATCAAGTGGATAAACCTGACCATCACACTCAAGGTTCCCAACAAAAGTATACAAGTTAGGATTCGGGTCTTCACATTTAATCACCCCAGAGAAACTCTTAAAAGACTCATCCTTTTCCAAGGCCAGAGTAGCGTCCAAACATCTCTTAACTTTCAAGTTAGTCTCCCCATCTAAGTTCATCGTCTCCACATAACATATCCCATCGTCGTAGCTACTCGAAAGCAAGAGCAAATCAGCAGGAAAGAACTCATCTTTATCAACTCTCACAACATCCCCGACACGGATCTTCCTCCACGCCCTACGACCAAACTCCCCACTCCCTAAATGAACACAAGCCTTCCTCGAGTTCACCTCCACGTCCTGCATAAACCTCCTCCAATCCTCTAACGCCTCTTTCCCCATGCTAAGCCCGACGACGAACACCAAGGGGGCGATCATGCTCCACTTGTTGAAAGGGGAGAGAGGGAAGACGGAGAGGATGGCGGCGACGAGGAAGTAGAAGTTGGCGACGCGGTGGAACTGCTCGTAGAGGCATTTGGGGAGGAAAGTGAGCATGTTGTAGCGAGTGGTGGAGACGTAGTTTGATCTGTACCTGAGGAGCTTGGTGGTTAGGTGGAGGTGAGGGTTGTTGCAGTGGACGATGCGGGTGTAGCCTGGTCCGTTGATGACGTGGGGGCATTGATCGTCGAGTGTTTTGGGCCTCAGGCATCTGAACGTGTAGAAATGGCTTTTCTTGATTCTTGACCTAATTCTACTACGACGATGAGCCATTTGGATTTTGATTAAAATAAAATAAAAAAGAATAATTTGAACCTCCTCCTCCTCCTCAATGTAGCCCTAGGTACTGTGTCAGATTCAAAGGAAACGATGAAAACATGTTAGATTCAATCAATCTGAAATTAGGTTGTTCAATTTTGCCCTAGATGATGACAATCAGCGAATATATAATCAGATAAACTTGGGAGGCAAGGCAAGAGATGGAGATCACGTGAGCCTCACGGCGTATATATAGAGAGAGATATGGAGATCGGAGGAATCCTCCGTCGCGGCGAGATTTACCTGAAATATCGGGGAGGCTCGTTCATGATCAACACGAAGAAAACGCGTGTTTTTTTTTTTTATTCACCTAATCGTATATGCGAGATGAGGAACGAAACGAGAGACAGAGAGATGGAAAAATTGGGAGGGAGAAGGAGAAGGAGATGGCTGGGGCTCCTCTCGTTTTCTCTCTCTCTCTCTCTAAAGACGGTGAATGTCTTTCTGTCTCTCTCTCTCTTATCCTCCTTCACTCTCACGCACTGCAAACTCAAAAACCAACGCCAGCAAGTTTCTGTTTCCTTTTTGTTCTTACCCTCTCTCTCTTTCCTTAGCTTCCTATTTTTTTAAATTAATTATTAGCATTTATTTTATTTATATTTTTTTAGCTAATAAAGTTAATTTTTTTATTAATTTACATATTTAGTTAGATTCATTGTAGTCAGCACTGAAATAAAAGGTAGAGGATACTCTTTTGATTACTGCATATATCATGTAGTAATCTATTTACATAAAGCAATTTTCTCTACTCAGCACTAAGGTAAAGAACAAAACTTAGCTTCACCTCCTAATGTGAACCTCTACATTCATCCACCAATAGGAATTAGTTAATTGAGATTTGATATCTCTTAAAAAAGGAAATCAAGTACTAAGAATTTAATGAAATAAAATTATATTTTTAGATAAATAAAAAATAGTAACAATTATCAAAAATATTTTTTTTTAATATTGATAAATCCGCCAGAAAATACTAAACCCTAAACCCTAAATTCTAAACCCTAAACCTTAAACTTTAAATACTAAACCCTAAACCCTTGGGAAAAGCCTGAACCCTTGGAAAAATCCTATACCCTAAACCCTTAAATTTAAACCAAACCTTAAATCATAAACTAAATCCTAATCCCTAAACCCTAAATCATAACCCCTAATACTAAACCCTAAATCCTAAATTCTAAAATGGTTTATGGTTTAGGATTAAGGGTTTATGATTTAATATTTGTCAAAGAGTTTAGGGTTTAGGATTTCGTGTTTAGAATTTAGGATTTAATATTATGGTTTATGATTAAGGGTTTATGGTTTAGGGTTTAAGATTAACGATTTAGGGTATAGGATTTGCCTAAGGGTTCAGGCTTTTCCAAGTGTTTAGGGCTTAGTATTTAGAATTTAGGGTTTAGGATTTAGTATTTTCTGACGGATTTATCAATATTAAAAAGAAAAAATTATAATTGCTACTATTTTTTATTTATCTAAAAACATAATTTTATTTTATTAAATTTTTATTACTTGGTTTCTTTTTTTAAAAGATATCAAATCTCAATTAACTAATTCCTATTGGTGGGTGAATGTAGAGGTTCAGTTTAGGGGGTGAAGCTAAGTTTTGTTCTAAGGTAAAAGGTAAAGAATATTCGTTCCATTAGTACAAATCATTAGGTATACTTGTTTTTTTTTTTTTTTTTTAAGTATACTTGATGATTCGTTTACCTTGAACGAACGAGTGATAAATTTTTGGACTTGTATTTGACTTATCATAAACAAGTACTTCTTATTCAAAATATACTAGATTTTGACCCGCACGCCCGTGCGGGTGTATTTTCTATAAAATATGTTGTTATCTATTTTCCATGTCAATATTAGAGTTGCAAGAAAATCCGAATCCAAAAAATCGAACCGATCCCGATCCAAAAAGAAGTACCAAACCCGAATCAAAATTGATTAAATATCTAAATTAATCAAAATTTTGGAATTTAGAGAACTGAAACCGAATCCGATTCGAATCAAAATATTTCGGATACCCAAACATATTCGAAATAGATTTATATACTTATATATATTTTAGATTTAATGTATTTAAAAACCTCCAGAATATATCTGATACTTTTAAGTTGGTTTAAATAATTGATAATATATATAAATAGTCATATGTAAATATCTAAAATCGTTAAAGTATAATCTACTTGATAAGAAAAGTGAAATTGACTAAGTACAATTAATAGCTATATATGTGGAGATACGTTTTTTAGTTTAAAAGTGAAAATATTAACTCACAGATTTGATTTGATATGGTGTTAATTAATTCAGTGGCATAGGTATGTAATTTTTGAGGAAAACTAAGGATTATTTTATTTTTGTACTTCAGTTTTAATAGATTAGATTATTTGCAAGTTAATTACCTTGTTCGAGTACTTCCTACTTATAAGTACTTATGAATTATTTGGATATATTTCCAATTTTGTAAGAAGTAATCTATTTGCATAAACCAACTTTCTCTATTCAGCACTGAGATAAAAGGTAAAGAATATTCCTTCGATTAATACAAATTATTAGGGGTTAGTGCAAGGTGAGTACTTGATTTTTTAGTTATACTTGATACTTGACTTATCTTAAATGATTGATGAATTTTTGGACTTATATTTAACTTGTCGAAAACAAGTCCTCGTTGTCCAAAATATATTAGTGTTCGATTACTTACTACTTATAAGTACTTATATATTATTTAGATATATTTCCAATTTTGTAAGTACTCAATAAATAATATCCTATTAGAGAAGGTTATGAAAATTTGTTTTGTTTATTCGATTTGGTAAAAACACGAGAATCATTTCAAGTAAAATATTTGTACCTAATACTAAAAGGAAGAAGTAACAAAATACATATATTCGATATATGGTTACTTCTCAGGACTTTGGTTTTATTGATTTAGTTATCATTTTCGGTCGTTAAACAAGTAACGAACAATATCAAAACGAATCGTTTTTTTTGTGATATTTGTTATTTGTCTTAATACTTGCAATAGTAAAATTCAAGTACTGATTATATCGTTAACCATAGTGTTAATGCTTTTTGTTATAATTTTCTATAAATTACAGTTCATGAAGTACACACGCACAGAGCAAATGGATCGAACCCCAGTTTGGACCGCGTTTTGGTTTAAGCAGCAAACCGTAAACCTTCTCTAATCCGGTCCAACTTTATTTTGCACTCAATGCACAGTTTTATTGATGATCTCACACTACAAACGCAAATGAAAAGTTCATATATTTGTTATATCCGCTCATAAGCAAACCATTTAATTTTTCTGACAAGCATTAATAATACATAAGTGATTGTTTATAGTGCTGCCTTTGAGAAGGAATGATTGATTCCGCAAATTCAACTCGTTGTGCAATGATGACCAACAACAACAAGTATATAGAGTTTGCTCAAAAACCATGGATCTTGATGTTATCCTTCTTCACAAGACCAGCCTGGTTCAACAACATTCTTAAGATCAGAATACAAGATCTTCTGCTATAAACAAACCACAAAAGTACAAAAAAACAAGAGTAACTACCTGAACAAGGAAAGTAGAGACGTTCTTCCTCTGATCACCTTGAAGCTGAATAACCTACAATTTATTGAAAAATTCTCAACTCATGATAAAGTATATACTCTAAAAGGTTCAACTTTCAAATCTAAATGTTCATCTATATATTAAAATTTGATCTTGCCAGCAAAAAGTATGCATCAGAACTAGTATTTCTTGTTTAGAAACCCACAAGAGCTAGAACAAACTTTGCCTAGTAGACAGATGTAATAAAAAGGGATCTCGAAACACACAGAGACACAGACCTGTCCTAGTTCAGAGTCCTGGACGACAGTGCCATTGCAGCAGAACTCTTTCTTAAGGTCTTTAAGGATCTTAGTATAGCTATACTCTTTCTTAAGGCCCTGGACAGTGGTCAGGCTTTTTCTACCATTACGCTGCTGAACACGTATGTGCACGTATTCCTTTGTTCCAGCTCCAGCTCCAGCGTCCTCAGCATTTGCATCAGCAAACGGATCTTAACATATCACCAACAAACAAACAATAATAAAATTAAAATTAGCTTCCCGAATCCATTTAACAAGAACAAAAAAAAACACTTTTCTATATTCACAACAATTTCAACCGCAAAGGTGTGTGTTTAATTCAGGTGAAAGATTTACCAAAGGCAGTGGGGACTTGAACTTCAAGATCTGACATGAACCTTGGTTGAAACAAGGGAGCAAACTCGACAAGGATGCTAGAGCCTGTGAGAAAAGGACATGAAAATTCGAATTAAGACAAGTGATTTCATTGCAGAACATGAAAGTGAAAGCTCGTGATCATCGGATCTGAAATTGATTTCGATTTTGGAGTCAACTCAGAAAAGAAAAAAACGAAAATTAAGCGCGATCCATGAAGCGTATACACAAAATATTGAAGATCTTATCCAGATCAGAGAGAATAGAAATCATCTACAAAAACTCTAATCGATCCAAGAATCATGGAATTGAGTATTGGAAAAGAAAAAGGGAGAGATGAATAACCTGATGTAGATGTATTAGGGTTTCGACGATTTGGATTATACGAGAGAAATGAAAACCCTATATTCTTCGGATAAAAGACAGCTTCTGTCTGGTCTGAGAGAGGAAGAAGAGGACAAATGACGAGAGGAAGAGCTATAAAATCGATTTCTCTTTTAATATTTGCTTTTTTAAATTTAAGCAGTAATTCGGCGAGTCGGCACGGCATCTATTGGGCCTTCATAAAGACCCAGGTTGGTTCGGATTAACAAAGCCCAAATTATTGAGCTTGGTTGAAGCATTACGATTAAAGCATTCTACCGGACCAAAAAATCCAAACCGGGATCAGACCCAAATTTAACTGAAAATTACTTGGTAATTTGATTGAAGTTATGTTGAGAGTCAGCACTTGCGTTGTAGCTTCCCAATCTTCCAGGTCATCACTTGAGATCTTGTTATCCTTCTTTCTCTTCCTGAAATAGCATTGTTGTAGCTTATCAGCCACCTCCATGTGCAATGGTTGCCTTAGTTATTTCAAAGAGTTTATGACTCTTTACATGTTATCTTTAAACATTGTGATTGCTTTTCCATTGAACTTACTATTATACAACTCATGACAGAAATCCTCTATACATAGGCTTTTCTTTTTGTTGTTGTCTACCTCGTTGCCAAAGCCATGTGGGTGCAACTAGACATCTCAGCAGAACTTAGTAACAGCTCGGTACATGTTCTTTCAAATTTCATTGTGGAACTTTACTAGAATGCTTGAATTTCCATCTATGCAATTAGTAGAATGTTTGTAACAGGTGCCAAGAGTATAGAAGTGTTGGTGTATGTCTTGTACGTTCACAGAACAAGATTTAAAATTTGATCCAAGAGTTATGTAGACAAAAAAACACATGATCACTTGTTCTATTGTAATATTTTGAAAGAAACCAAAAAGAAGAAAAAAAAAACATTTCCATTATTATTCTTTGAATTAAAAAGTGGTTCACTGATTACAAATCTTGGTCTTTTATTAGAAAGCTACAAGTGTAGAGTAGACGTAAATAAAGATACACCACATCTAAGCGAGAGATCTGGAACTAAGGCTCAATCTTGACAAGGTCTTCAATAGATTTTCTATATTCCATAATCAAGTCCCTAACCAAAGAATTTAATGAGACAAAGTGTAAGAAGAAATATCTGGTCAATCAAAAGACAAATGATATGTCGTGACAGTTTTGCAGAACTTTACCTTCTTTGTTGAAGTAATTGCTCACTTTCTTCTAGATTCCTCTTTTGGCCGTCAACAGTCTATTAAAAAAACACACATACATCATCAGTAAAATACCTTCCCAAAAGCACATGTCAAATGATGATATCAGACCAAACAGAGAGAAACAAAAACCATTGGTTCATTACCATAGTAGTTTTGGATCCAAGGGATCCTGAAATCGAATTCAACAGCTGCTGGCACTTATCAAAATGGCCGTTCAATTCACTCACCTGCAATTCCACACATACACAATTCAACATTCAAAAACCCTAGACAGAAACCTCAAACAAAGACCTAGATCATCTTTGTTAGAGACAAGGAAAGAAACCAAACCAGAGCATCAGAGTTCTGATCTCGTGTTCCTGTTTCAACAGCATCTGATAGTTTCTCCACCAACTGCAAATACCATATACATTAGACACCCAACAATTCCCATAAAAAAAACTGGATAATTTGGTTTGGTTGCTTTACAGGATAGAGATGGAAATGAGAAGCTAAAGACTGGTGCTGCTGCGGAGTCTGAACCGATTGCTGCGGAGTATGCACCAACTGCTGCTGCTGCTGCGGTGTATGCATCATAGATTGCGGAGTATGAACCATCGTCTGTTGCGGCGGCGGAGGGGACTGCAAAGACGATTGCGGCTGCTGCTGCTGGATAGGAGAATGTAGCAGACGGTGCTGCTGGTGATGGAACTGCTGCTGTTGAATGAACTGTTGTTGTTGCTGGAATTGCTGGAACTGCATCTCTTGTTGTTGTTGCTGTTGCTGTGGCTGGAACTGCTGCTGGGTTTGTTGTTGATGAAACTGTTGTGGCTGTTGTTGTTGTTGCTGGAGGAATAGATGGTCTTGATTGGTGGGTGTACCGAAGCTACCCTGCGCCTGAACGTTGGGGATCATCGACCAATTGCCTCCCGCGAACTGATCCATCCCTCCGATCTCACTACTTGCCTGATTTTTAAACGACGTCGTATTATCAAACCGTGAACAGTCTAGTAAAAAACAGATCTGTGCGGAAACATATCTAATACTCTACTTAGAATCTAGAGATCCCGGCATAAATATCTCACCTCGAACACGATTGGAGACGATGAAATTAGGTCGAATCAGATTTCAAGAAGAGAAAGAAATAGAAGAGGTTAGAAGATTTTGCCGCGTACCTGAAAAAAAAAACAGAGAGCTAGGACGGAGAGAGTGATTGATCGGTGAACGTTTCCACTAAACGCCGACGAAAATATTAAGGGGAGGTTAAAGTCATCAAACAAAATGGGCTTTTTAGTTGAGCCCATTACTGGCCCCATCTGAATAAGATCAAACCCGCCGTGGAAGTAGACTAAAGATCTTTAAACAAAATGGGCTTTTAAATGAGCTCATTTGTGGCCCATTAAAGCGAGATCAACCCGCCGTGTACGAGTGATTCGTCTTCTTCTTCAAATCAACGCTATGAATGGTTCTCAAGTAGAGAAGGAACACTTTTGAGTCTTCGATACGCAGAAAAAAAAAGGTGGGAGGGAACGATGCTTCTTTTGACACTTTCATCAATTGTTGGACTTTGAAATTTGATTATAAAATTGCTTTATTGGCATTTCTCTGATTTGTGTCATCAGATTGGAATTTGAGCTCTCAGAGATTCCATTCCAAAAGGTGCGTTGATCATTATTGCATCTCTTTCTCTTAATGTTAGTTATCATATTATTATCTTCATAGAAAACCATAAAGGGCCAAACTTTTATTGGATAGGAGTGTTTTGCTTTGATCCTTCTCTAAAACTGTTACTATCACACTACTTGTCTACT
>NW_026618268.1:0-12986 GCF_000801105.2 Raphanus sativus
CATCAGGAAGCTGAGACTTGACCAGAATAAGAAGGGAAGAAGGAAAAGGTAGCTGGACGAGTAATCCGGAAGCTGGACATGGTCCGGAAGGAGTTCCATCAGCTCGGTGAAGCTGGTGAGGAGCTCAAACAGTCTTGGGCAGCTCACAGGAGCTGGAGAGGAAGCTCACTCAGCTCAGGCAACTGTCACTCAGCTCAACTCAGCTGGACGGAGTGATGGAGCCTTGGCCGGTAAATGCGGACCGTGAATGATGGTCACGGACCGGATGCTGAGCAAGGATGACCGATGGGTCTAGCTTGCATGGGCAAGTGAGCTGAGCTTGTGGGCAATTAGCTGAGCTTAAGATCGATGAGAAGGAAGGAAGGAAGGGGCGGTTACATGCGGTTGGACGGTTTGGGACGGTTTTGGGGCGAAAAGGTGTCCGTTGGCCATTTGGCCAATCACAGCGTCCGGACGGTTCCAATCTTCTTCCCTATAAATAAACCCCTCCATTATCGACATTTCTCATCAGAAAGACAAGGGGAAACTCTGCCCAAATCTCTACAGAATCAAAGAGAGAAAAGAGAAACAAGACCGCAAAGGCAGTCCGTGTGGTACCAAGGGGATTCCGGTGAGTTCTAAGCCGTGGGCAAGTGACCCGTGATCGAGAATGGATACCAGAGGAAAGGAGAAGGCAACCGAGAAGAGTGTGGGGGCTTCCGAACACACGCCTAAGGTACTGGATGCAAACCAAGTACAAACCGCCGGTAATCATCCATCCGGATGGTTCGGCCGTTTGATCCATGAGTGGATGGTTGCATCTATTGTTCTTATTTTGTCATTACATCTCTTCTCTAATATATTCTGAAGTTATTTATGAGTATAAACTCACGATCACGCCACCAAGGCTCGGTTAGATCAGAGTAATCTCTCCATGGCCTTGGTTGAGCATGTGTGAACCGATCTCATGCTTCCAGTGGGAGTTATTGGGATTTGGCGATTGATATCTCTTAGTGGGGATTTATAATGAATTATCAAAGTGATAGAATAATTTTATATGATTGATTTCGAGATGGTACCATGAAACCGGTCAGGTGGTTCACGGCCAAGATCAATATGATCAAGGCCGGTTCTGGGGAATCCGCTTGGACCATTCTCTTAATCATGATTTATCATGAATTATCATGTGTTAATATGAGTTTTTGAATGAGTAAATCAATGGGTCACAAATCGGCCAGAATATGGACTAAGTGTCCAAACCATGCTTAGGTTGTATATTGCTAGGATATCGGTTATGATTCTTATGCAGATGTGTTGTGGGTTTTGATTTCAGGTCCTGACAGGGATCGTGGTAAGGCTAAGGAGCCATGAAGACCTTGGCCGTGTGGGATGTGTGATGTAGTCTTATTGTAAACATTTGGATTTAACATAGCCTATTGTGCAACTTGTGTGGATTGAATACTTTGTATGGATCTCATTTGACTTATCTATATAAGTAATGTTTGCCTTAGGCTTCCGCATTGATTTTATACTTGCATGAACCTCAAATGATTGAAAAATGACTAAGTAAAGATTGGACCATAACCGGCTGAATTACACTTAGATGTTTAGGTAAGGCCGCGGACTGGTTGGATCCTGGGATCCAGGTTTGGGTCTTACAAGTTGGTATCAGAGCATGCTTGATTCTAGGCTGTGGTTAGGGCAGGTCATCACACATCCGGCTGGGTCTCATGGCAGGTTTTGGGTTCTGGTTAACATAATATTGCTTGAGGTTTGCAAATAAAAATGTTAATCTAACCTTTTGCCTTGTGTTTGTCTTTGATGTCCTAAGGGAACTAAGAAGAGGTCTCGGAAGACTAAGGATGGGACAGGGGCGTCCGCAGCTGGAGATGCCTCAGCGCCTAATCCATCAGTGTTGCTGTCAGTTCCACCTACTGGTCAGACCAGTGAGGCCATCCTGACTGAAACTCAAGTGAACCAGACTGAGGTTCAGCTGGGTGGAGAGAATAGGCAGTTGGACGAGACCGGGCAACCACTAAATGCGCCTGGAAACCAGCTAGGAGCAGGAAGTGGGCAGCAAGAGAATGATCAGGAAGGTGAAGCTGAGTCCTCAGAGACTGGTAACCGGGCTAATCCAAACATCCAAGGAGATGGGAGGATTGGACCGGAGGAACCAATGGCTGAACCAACCATGAAGCAGATACTTGATGCAATCAAGTTAATGGGAAGTCAGATGCTGGCTATGACCCAAGTGTTCACACCAGTTGTGAATTCGTCTATGGGTCAAACTACTCAAGCGCCAATGGTAGCTCCTGGTGTTGGTGTGACTGGTGGATATGTGGCGCCTCTTGCTGAGGTTATTGAGTTAGATCCACCAGTTGGAACAACCAAGAAGGTTGATTATCTGAAGGTGCTTGAGCATATCACCCGTTTGGGAACCAAACACTTTGCTGGAAGTGCTGATCCCATGGAGGCAGATGAGTGGAGGGACCGACTGGCTAGGAACTTCAGGTCTACAAGGTGCCCTGAGGAGTACCAAAGAGACATAGCAGTGCACTTCCTGGAGGGAGATGCACACAACTGGTGGCTGTCCTTAGACAAGCGCACCAATGGTTCCATTGTGAAGTTCTCTGACTTTGAGGTTGAGTTCAACCACAAGTACTTTCCAGCAGAAGCATGGGACCGTTTGGAAGCTAAGTTCTTGGACTTGGTCCAGGGCAAACGGTCAGTAAGGGAGTACGAGGAAGAGTTCAACCGGCTCAGGAGATATGTGGGTAAGGAACTTGAGGATGAAAAGGTTCAGGTCCGCAGGTTCATAAGGGGCTTGAGACCTGAGCTTAAGACTTATTGCTCAGTCCGTACCTTCAACACAGTCTCTGAGTTGGTGGAAAGGATGGCAATGCTGGAAACCAATCTAGCGGAGGAGAACAAGCACAAGCTCAAGAGTGTGGTGGTGTCTTCCGGTCAGAGTGGTGACAAGAAGAGAAAGAGGGATGCGGCTGAAGGGGGTAAAACCTCAAGTGGTAGGCCAGAGTGTCCCAAGTGTGGCAAACATCATGGAGGAGAGTGCTGGAAGGCAATGGGAGCATGTACCCGTTGTGGCAAGATGGATCACTCAGCTCGGGATTGTCCTGGTCCGGATAGGAACCGTGGGCAAGGCTCGACCAGTGAGGCCAGAACTTGTCACCAATGTGGTAAGAAAGGCCATTTCCGTGTGGATTGTCCCCAGTTGCAGACTGGACAAGGCAAGGGCCGTACGGAGAGCAACCGGCCAGACAACAAACAAGGCCAAACTTCAGCACCTCGTGTCTATGAGCTTTCAAGGGATGCGGATGAGTCCGGACCCTTCAAGGCGATCACTGGTATAATTCTAAAACCCATTCTTCTTAAATTTTTAAATTTATTAGAATGGCATGGTATGGAATCTAGGATGGACTAGATACTTAGTTAAGGTCTTATGTAGGGACCTTATGTATTGGTGGTGTGGAAACACATGTATTATTTGATACTGGAGCTACACATAGTTTTGTGAGTCCAGATATGATTGGAAAAGGTATGTTCCAAATGGGAACTAGGGATGATCTTGGCTTGGTGAGTGCAGCCGGTGGGCAAATGATGCACCCACTAGGTCTAGTCAAAGACATCCCAGTAATGATCCATAGTAAGGCAATGCCGGTGGATCTGATTGTGGTCCGCCTTAAGAATCACGAGGTGATCCTAGGTATGGACTGGCTTGGCAAGAATCGGGCCACCTTAGACTGTCATCGAGGAAGGGTGCAGTTTGAGAGTGGGTGTGGACCCCCGATCAAGTACCAAGGTATTAATCCGGCCTCTGGATGCTTAGTGTTATCAGCAGTCCGTGCGGCAAGGATGCTGGTACAAGGTTGTGAGGCTTATATAGCCACAATCACCACTAAGGAGGTCGTAGGGGATGGTGGCCCGGACGGGATACCGCTGGTCAGTGAGTTTGATGATGTGTTTAGGTCACTACAGGGCATTCCCCCTGATAGGTCTGACCCATTCATAATAGAACTGGAACCAGGGACGGCCCCAATGTCAAAGAGCCCATACCGCATGGCTCCAGCTGAGATGGCTGAGCTAAAGAAACAACTTGAAGAGTTGTTGGAAAAGGGGTTCATACGCCCAAGTGTATCACCCTGGGGTGCACCAGTCCTCTTTGTCAAAAAGAAGGATGGTAGCTTCAGGTTGTGCATAGACTATAGGGGGTTGAATAGGGTGACTATAAAGAATAAGTACCCATTGCCCCGGATTGATGAGTTGCTAGATCAACTAAAGGGAGCCAAATGGTTCTCCAAGATTGATTTGGCATCTGGTTATCATCAAATCCCCATTGCATCAGAAGATGTAAGGAAGACAGCTTTCCGGACTAGGTATGGCCACTATGAGTTTGTGGTTATGCCATTCGGATTGACTAATGCACCAGCAGCCTTCATGAAGATGATGAATGGAATTTTCAGGGAGTACTTAGATGAATTTGTAATCATCTTCATTGATGATATACTAGTTTACTCTAAGACCCGGGAAGACCATGAGAGGCATCTCAGGTTGGTGTTGGAAAGGTTGAGAGAACAACAATTGTTTGCCAAGCTAAGCAAGTGTAGCTTTTGGCAGAAGAGCATTGGCTTCCTAGGACATGTGGTGTCTGAGGAAGGAGTGTCTGTTGATCCGGAGAAGATCAAGTGTATACAAGAGTGGCCAAGGCCAAAGAATGCTACAGAAGTAAGAAGCTTCTTGGGTTTGGCCGGATACTACAGGAAGTATGTCAAAGGGTTTGCAAGTGTGGCACAACCGATGACACAACTTACCGGAAAAGATGTCAAGTTCATTTGGTCAGAGGCTTGTGAAAAGAGCTTTGAAGCCTTGAAGAACATGCTGACCAGTGCACCAGTTTTGGTGTTACCTGAGGAGGACCAACCATATGTGGTGTACACGGATGCATCCATTACTGGATTAGGCTGTGTACTTACACAGCATGGGAAGGTCATAGCATATGCCTCTAGGCAACTCAGGAAGCATGAGGGCAACTACCCAACACACGACCTGGAGATGGCAGCAGTGGTGTTTGCCTTAAAGATATGGAGATCATATTTATATGGTGCCAAAGTTCAGATTCTCACAGACCACAAGAGCCTGAAGTACATTTTCACTCAACCTGAGTTGAATTTGAGACAAAGGCGGTGGATGGAGTTTGTGGCCGACTATGATTTGGACATTGCCTATCATCCAGGCAAGGCCAATCTAGTGGCAGATGCCTTAAGCAGGCGTAGGGCTGAGGTATCAGCTGAGAAAGAAGCAGAGATCCTGGAAGGGATGGTCCGGTCACTACATCTAGACACCATGGCAAGTGAGGATGAGCCTTTGGGTTTAGAGGCTGTGAACCAGGCCGATCTACTTACCAGAATACAACAAGCACAAAGCTTGGATGAGAACTTGCAAAAGGTTGCAAAGAATGACAAGACTGAGTATCAAGTCACAAGTAATGGTACCATTTTGGTACATGGGAGGGTTAGTGTACCTGGTGACCGGGGACTAAAGGAAGAGATTATGAGTCAAGCTCATAAGTCTAAGTTCTCAGTACACCCGGGACTAAACAAGATGTACAAAGACATCAAAAGGTATTACCATTGGATCAGAATGAAGGCTGACATTGCTGAGTGGGTGATGTTAGGAGTTTTGAGGCTCCTAAGTCAAATGATAGTATAGTGGAAGTAAGTTTGTCGAACCAGTTCTGAGGGATTCAAATGCAGAGAGAATGCAAGTATTTGCCTAATGTAAGTGCAATCAGTGAATTGGATGGTTTTTAAACTAAAACTAGAATGCAAGTAACAGAAATGATACTTTTAAGCTATTAGAAAGGAGAACTCATGGGTATAGGGATTTCAGACTTTGGGTGATCAAGTTTCAAACTAAGGAATGTAAATGATGAATCAAACTATCAACCTTAAGCCTAGACACAATTCTAAGCAAGCTCTATGTCTAGATGAATGCTCATTTGCTAACATGTCTCAAACATCAAATGTCTTTGGTTGAATAACATGCAAGCAATCATTACTAACAAGTCTATTAGCTATCTTAGCATCTTTAACAACAAATCTCTTTGGCAAAGTACACTAAAAGCCTAGGAGAGTTGACTCAGGCATTTCATCAAACACCTGTCGGGTGAGAAATGCCTAGAGATCACCCTTTGAGTGGCCTACTCAAATGATGCATTAAGATCACTCTACTATGCAAGGAACAAGTATGATCTATACCTAAAACATCCTAGAACTAGCCTAATCACCCTTAATCACCCTAACCCATGAATCCAAAAGGTGATTACTCACTAATCTCCATGATTCCTCTTAAACCCATGATGGATTTCAGATGAATCATATAGAGAAATAGAAGAGAAATCACAAGAACAATCACAAATCAAGCCAAAAAGAAATCTTTTTCTTGAGAGAGTTTTTGTTCTTCAATAGATCAAAGATAATCTGCCAAAAGGTGGCTACAACATCCTTAAACATTAGGTTTTTCAGAGTAAAAACGTGCATAAGAAATTGCAAAAAGGTCCTTGAAAAATCATAAAATCGTGTAGCAAAAGGGGCTGGAGCGACCTTGGGGGGTCGCTCTGAGAGGTCGCTCCAGCCTCCTTTTTGTGTCTCCGGGCGATGAAAACGCGAGCTACTTAGGTGGGTCGCTCTGGTTGGTCGCTCTGGTTGGGAGCTACCTTAGGGGGTCGCTCCGGAAGGTCACTCTGCGGTTCTCGACCATGATGGATATGCCTCTAGTAAATTGATCGTAACTTCTCTATTACATCTCCAAATGACTTGAAACCACTTCCATTAGAAAGCTAACTCAATTTCCTGTGTCTCCACAAAATCTTAGCAAAAGAAGATTTCTCTAAGGCCTCCATCCATGCTCATCTTTCACCTCCTTTTTGATCACATTGCTTCCAAATGTCTCCAAGAACTCCATGTGGTGTTCCAATACCTGATAGAGACATATGTATGCCAAATGCAACCTAAACATGTAAATCCTAATCTATATGATGCAAATGCTTATGAATGAATAGCTAAAACAATGCAAATATGCAAGATATCAACTCCCCCACACTAGTCCTTTACTTGTCCACAAGTAAACTTTCAAGAACCAAGGAGAAAAAGTTTGAAAATGGGGACTCACAACCAAAAGAAACTCTTCTTAGTTCTCAACCTAACAACCTTGCATAATCATACCAAATAGCAAGAGCAAAGATTTTATCCATCTCTAACTTCTCTAAGCCTATCTCAGCTCCTTTGATCTCTACACTCATTAACCATGCATCTACAAACCACAAATCCACATCTCTCTAACATTTATGAAGCAAACTCAATAGACATCTCACAAATGGTCAACTGGTCCAAGTCATTTGGTTTGGTAAGACAAAGGCTTTAATGCAAGTGAAATCAGAGGTTCAAAATGATCTTTTATGGTGGTTTACTCTCAAAACAAAGTAGCTTTGACATTACACATAATATATCTAAGAAAGGGATCAACTCATGCATACAATGCTCAATCTCCATTGTTCTATCTTTCCCAAACACACAAGATATTCAATTATTCCTCAATGTCAAACCCAACTCACATCTCTCACCAAAAGATCCAAAGAACATTTTTCACATCAGACTCTTTCTTTTTGAAATCAATAAGAGATTTTCACAATTTTAAAACAAATCTGAGCTCCTAACAACTTTGCTAGCCCCCTTTTTATTCTCTTTTTTCTTTTTTTTTCTTTTTTTTTCTTTTTTTTTTTTATATTTGGGGGCCAAGACTTTTCACAATAAGAGCTAGATACTTCTCCACTTATCCCAAAAAGACTAATCATTTAAGCACAAAGAGTCAAACCTTTCATATTCCCAAATCACAATCACAACACTCACCCCCTTCCTATAGCTAGACAATAGAGTGACTAATCTAGCAAGAATGGAGACTAAGCATTGTCGTTCCCAATACTCTCAACATTATGCACATGTAAAGCTTTCCAAAGAGGCCTCACTCAACAAATAATGATGGTTTAAAAATGAGGTATGGGTTTTGGGAGTGGAGTACCACTTGAGTTTGTCAAAAAGATTGGTAAAACAGATGGGACAACTCAAGTGTGTATATCCATGACTTAGTACACAAGAGACCATATGCAAGAGACATTAAAACAGGAGCTTGCTTCAAAGAGAGAGTATCAACAGTCAAATGAGTTTCAAGAGGAGCATTCAAGGCGCGAAGTTTACAAGCTTTCTAAAGGGTGCTCAAGCTACTTGTCATGATTACAAAGGTCAACAAATTCAGTACTTAGCATGAGCTCTTTACAAGGTTGAAATCCCCCTAATGCATGAATGCAACCTATATGCTTCTAGACTCAATCCTAAAAATGCAAATGATGCAACTAAATGATTCTTTTTGTGTTTTTCAATTTTTTTTTTATGCAAATAAGAATGTAATATGCAATGCATGAGACTCAAAATCATGGAAACAAACATGATCAAATACTTGGTACCTCCCCCACACTTAAATCACACAGTCTCTGTGTGAGTGAGGTACCCAATGGAAATGTGAAATACAAAGAAAAGATGGGAGAAGGGAAGTTTCCAGTTACCTGAGACGGGAGCGAGGTGGAAGGGTCGCTGTGGCAGGTCGCTCCCAGCTGGAGCGACCTTATGACGTCGCTACGGACACCTCGCTCCATGGTCAGTTTCGCTCCGGAGGACACGAGCGACCTCTGGGGGTCGCTGTGGGCAAGTCGATCCCAGCTGGAGCGACTTCTCTCCCTCGCTCCATGACCTCGCTCTGATGTCCGAGTTTCTGCTCCACACCTGCAAACAACTTCATTTTCCCATTGTTCTATGCAATAGAATGATAATGCAAATACTAATGCAATATATACAAGGATACTCATGGGACTTCCTCCCAAGTGAGCTTGTTTTAAGTCTCTAGCTTGACTTTGCCTCCTTTGGATCAGGCTGGAATAGGTGCAGAGAGTGGAGTTGACACTCCATCTTCCTCAGGTGGTAGCTCATCAAAGTGATCATCAGCAGGAGGAGGATTCATCTCTTCAATGGTGAAGGCTTGTCCACATACAGTGGGGTTCCTCATCTTCTCCTTGATGTCAAAGTGGAGGATGTTCTCCTTGCCCAAATGGAGGTCAATCTTCCCTTCTTTCACATTCACAATAGCTCCTGCTGTAGCTAAGAATGGCCTTCCAAGAATCAATGGGTCTTGAGCCTCCTCACCCATTTCAAGCACCACAAAATCTGTAGGTATCTCATACCTTCCAATCTTCACAGGGAGGTTCTCTAGAATGCCCACAGGGTACTTCACTGAACGATCAGCCAACACCAGAGAGAGTCTACACTTCTTGTATTGAGTGAATCCAAGCTTCTTTGCCACAGACAAAGGCATCAAGCTGACACTAGCTCCCAAATCGCAGAGACATTTCTCAAATACCATAGGTCCAAGAGCACAAGGTAGTGTGAAGCATCCTGGATCCTCTAGCTTCTCTGGAGCATCAAGCCTCTGAATGATGGCATTGCACTCATGACTCAGAACCATCATGCCCTCCATCTCCTTCTTCTTAGCAGCTACAACATCTTTCAGGAGTTTGCTGTATTGAGGAATCAGCATGAAAGCATCAATGATGGGCATTGTAACCTGAGCTTCACTCATCTGCTTCTCAAACAAAGCCTTGTACTTCTGTAGCAGCTGCTTCTTGAATCTACCAGGGAATGGAAGCTTTGGTTCATAGGGAGGGGGGACAGGAGAGCTCTCACTTGCTGGAGCAGCAGATTCACCATCTTTTGTTGTTTTCTTCTCTTCTCCAACCTTTCCTTTACCCTTGGCTTTCACAATCTTCTCCAAGATCTCAGCATCTGTCTTCTCATCAACAATGACCACTTCATCATCTAGGTTGATGGCCACCTCCTCACCTTGTTTCTCAGCATCCTTGGTGAGGGTTACAGGAGTCAACTGCTTACCACTCCTAAGTGTGACAGCTTTTGCTTCCTTGGGGTTTTGATCTGACTTTCCAGGTAGAGATCCTTGCTGGCGGTTCTGGTGGGAGCTCATGGAAGCAAACTGATTCTCCAAATTCTTGACAGAAGAAGCAAGGTGGGAGAATTTGTTGTTGAGCTCATTGTAGCTCCCATCAATCTTGGAGTGAAGGTTCTTCAGCTCATAGCCCACATGCTTCTCACTTCTAGTCTGAGACTCCAAGATCTGTTTCAGTAAGGCATCAGTGCTGCTCTGTTGAGGGGCAGAGGAGCTAGGAGAGGAGTTTTGCTGAGGCTGATAGTTGCTCTGCTGGTTGTTTCGAGGCTGATAACCACTCTGCTGGTTGTTTGAATAGGGCTTCTGTTGGTAGTTGTTGTACTGAAAGTTGGGTTCCTTCTTGTACCAGCTACCATTACTGTTGATGAAACACAATTCTTCTTGCCCTTCCAAACCATCAACCTCATTGACAGTAGGAGGTATCTCCTGGCTTGGGTTGCCAACAAAGTTCACCTGCGCTTGTGTGGCCTTATCAGCAATGAGTTTGTCAATCTTCTCCTGAAGAGCCTTTATCTCATTCCTTGTTTGATTGTCATCACCTCTGCTGCTTCTGTCATGGTCTCCACTGTAGACTGCATCACTCTTAACCATGTTGTCAACCAGAGCCTCTGCCTCTTCCTCAGTTCTCCCCAAAAAGAACCCATTGCTAGCTGTATCCAGTCTGGCTCTGTACTTAGGAAGAGCACCTCTGTAGAATGTGCTCAGCAAGCTCTCCTTAGAGAATCCATGGTGTGGGCACTGAGCTTGGTAACCATTGAATCTCTCCCAAGCTTCACTGAATCCTTCCAAGTTCTTCTGTTGGAAGCTGGAGATCTCATTCCTCAACTTAGCAGTTCTTGAAGTAGAGAAGAATTTCTCCAAGAATGCCCTTTTGCAGTCTTCCCAAGTGGTGATGGAGTCACTTGGTAGAGACTTCTCCCACTGACGTGCCTTATCCCCCAAAGAGAAAGGGAATAGCTTGAGCTTTAAGGCATCCTCTGACACACCATTAGTCTTTGACATACCACAGTAGCTGTCAAACTTATCCAAGTGATCAAATGGGTCCTCCACAGCCAGACCATGATACTTGTTGTTCTCTATGCAGTTTAGCAGTCCTGACTTGATCTCAAAGTTGTTAGCAGCCACAGCTGGTGCTCGAATTCCAAGTCTAGGACCATGGATGTTGGGGCGGTCATAAGTGCCAATGGGGCGAGCTGGTCGCTGTTGAGGTCCATTGGGGTTCTGAGGATTTTGTTGTTCTTCCATTGCAGCTTCCAGTGGCTGCAGTTGAGCCTGTTGCTCTTCTTGTCTTCTCTTTCTAGTACACTCTCTCTCTAAAGCTCTGATGTCTGTGGCTCTTGGAACAAGGTTTGATGTACCCTTGCTCCTCAAGTTCATACACCTGAAAATCACAAAGAGTGAAGAAGAGAATCAGTAACTTACAAAAATAAAAATGACTTAGTCTCAAGCAAATGACTAAATCTCAATGTTCAAATCAAACTCAGAATTTGGCAACGGCGCCAATTTGATGTTAGGAGTTTTGAGGCTCCTAAGTCAAATGATAGTATAGTGGAAGTAAGTTGTCGAACCAGTTCTGAGGGATTCAAATGCAGAGAGAATGCAAGTATTTGCCTAATCTAAGTGCAATCAGTGAATTGGATGGTTTTTAAACTAAAACTAGAATGCAAGTAACAGAAATGATACTTTTAAGCTATTGGAAAGGAGAACTCATGGGTATAGGGATTTCAGACCTTGGGTGATCAAGTTTCGAACTAAGGATGACAAATGAATCAATCAAACTATTAACCTTAAGCCTAGACACAATTCTAAGCAAGCTCTATGTCTAGATGAATGCTCATTTGCTAACATGTCTCAAACATCAAATGTCTTTGGTTGAATAACATGCAAGCAATCATTACTAACAAGTCTATTAGCTATCTTAGCATCTTTAACAACAAATCTCTTTGGCAAAGTACACTAAAAGCCTAGGAGAGTTGACTCAGGCATTTCATCAAACACCTTTTGGGTGGGAAATGCCTAGAGATCACCCTTTGAGTGGCCTACTCAAATGATGCATTAAGATCACTCTACTAGCAAGGAACAAGTATGATCTACACCTAAAACATCCTAGAACTAGCCTAATCACCCTTAATCACCCTAACCCATGAATCCAAAAGGTGATTACTCACTAATCCCATGATTCCTCTTAAACCCATGATGGATTTCAGATGAATCATATAGAGAATAGAAGAGAAATCACAAGAACAATCACAATCAAGCCAAAAAGAAACTTTTCTTGAGAGAGTTTTTGTTCTTCAATAGATCAAAGATAATCTGCCAAAAGGTGGCTACAACATCCTTAAACATTAGGTTTTTCAGAGTAAAAACGTGCATAAGAAATTGCAAAAAGGTCCTTGAAAAATCATAAAATCGTGTAGCAAAAGGGCTGGAGCGACCTTGGGGGGTCGCTCTGAGAGGTCGCTCCAGCCTCCATTTTTGTGTCTCCGGGCGATGAAAACGCGAGCTACTTAGGTGGGTCGCTCTGGTTGGTCGCTCTGGTTGGGAGCGACCTTGGGGGGTCGCTCCGGAAGGTCACTCTGCGGTTCTCGACCAGGATGGATATGCCTCTAGTAAATTGATCGTAACTTCTTCATTACATCTCCAAATGACTTGAAACCACTTCCATTAGAAAGCTAACTCAATTTCCTGTGTCTCCACAAAATCTTAGCAACAGAAGATTTCTCTAAGGCCTCCATCCATGCTCATCTTTCACCTCCTTTTTGATCACATTGCTTCCAAATGTCTCCAAGAACTCCATGTGGTGTTCCAATACCTGATAGAGACATATGTATGCCAAATGCAACCTAAACATGCCTAAATCCTAATCTATATGATGCAAATGCTTATGAATGAATAGCTAAAACAATGCAAATATGCAAGATATCAAA
>NW_026618269.1:0-12982 GCF_000801105.2 Raphanus sativus
CATTTTAGAGTTTAGAAAGAGTATTAAGAGATTGAGAGAGTTTGTGAATCAAAGATCTAAGAGTTTAAGAACAAAGAAATCATCTTTACTATTTGAGAGCTCATACATCATAATCTTATTAATGAGCTGAGATTACAAATATATAGAAAGAGAGGAATCAGAGGTTTGCGCAAAATGAACCTAGACAGTTTACTATACTAAGCATGTGGAGTCAACATAGCAAGGCTGGATGGTTTGAATTGTATGGCTGAGAGAGCTCACATGCTTTGGACCTTTACAGCCTGTCCAAAGCTGTATGTGCGCCTCTCTTCCTTCACACAAGACTCAACGGTCTGATCACTATTCAAAGCCTCTCCTTTAGTCCAAAGCTCTTGCCATCTCTTCTCACTTGCCCGGGTAACTTCTTTTCACTTTCACTATTACAGTAACTTCTTATTTACTGTGGTAACTAAAAGTTACTGTAATAGTGCCAACTCCAAATATGCTCAACACTTCTTCTCTTCTCTTATTATCACTTCATCTCAACACTCCCCCTCAAGCTTGACCATGTGAAACAAGTCAAGCTTGGAAGGACCATGAGATCTCCCTCGTTAAAACCTCATTAAGGAAAACCCATTGGGACAAAACCTTAATGAGGAAAGAGTAGAGATCACATGATCAGGAGAGTGTATAGACTAGTGCTTAGGCGAAAGATCAATGAGCCCCAATCTGATATGAATGGACTCCATTGTCTTTTGCCTTGCTGCCTTTGTGAACACATCAGCCAACTGATCCTCACTCCTAGTGTAACAAGGCAGAATAACCCCAAGTATCATCATCTGCCTCACCTTGTGACAATCCACCTCAATGTGTTTGGTTCTTTCATGGAACACTGAGTTAGAGGCTATATGGATGGCTGCTTGATTATCACAGTGCATAACCATTGGAGTTGCTTGCTCAATCTCCAAATGCTTCAGAATCCCCTTGATCCATACTAGCTCGTTAGTGAGCTTAAGCATAGCTCTATACTCAGCCTCAGCACTAGAACAAGACACCACCTTCTGCTTCTTGCTCTTCCATGTGACAAGATTACCTCCAATGAATGTACAATAGCCGGTTGTTGATCTTCTGTCTGCTCGGTCTCCAGCCCAATCCGCATCACAGTAGCCTACAACCTCAGTGCTCTTGTTACATCCCATCCAAACTCCAAGACCAGTCGTTCCATTCAGATACATCAAGATCCTTTCCACCATTCTCCAATGATGCTCCTTAGGAACTTGCATGTGCTGACTCACTTGATTCACCGCAAAGCACACATCAGGTCTTGTGATGGTAAGGTAGATCAGTTTCCCCACTATCTTTCTGTATAGCTTAGGATCATGAAATGGCTTGCTATCCTCAATCTCCCCCTCACGTGGAACCTTGTAACCATCCTCCATTGGCATCTTTGCTGTCTTTCCCCCATATGCATCAGCTCCTTTCAAGAGATCAATCACATACTTCCTTTGAGACAGAAACAACCCTTCCTTTGATCTGCATATCTCAATCCCAAGGAAGTACTTCATTTCTCCCAAGTCTTTGATCTCAAAACTTGCTTTAAGATACTCCTTTGTAGCCTTGATGCCTTCCTTATCACTTCCTGTGATGATGATATCATCAACATAGACAAGCAACACAATAATGCCGGATGGGTGGTTAAGGTAAAGAGAGTGTGATCCAACTCTGACTTCCTGAATCCTCTCCCATTCAGTGTAGTGCTTAGCTTATTGTACCACGCCCTTGGAGACTGCTTAAGACCATAGATAGCTTTCTTTAACCTCAGCACATTGCCCTTCTTGACTAGATGCTCAAGACCTGGTGGTGGATGCATATACACCTCATCTTCCAATTCTCCTTGAAGAAATGCATTCTTCACATCCATCTGCCACAAATCCCACTCAAGATTCACAGCTAGAGACAGTACAATCCTGATAGTATGGAGTTTAGCCACTGGTGCAAAGGTCTCCACATAGTCCTCACCATATGTCTGAGTAAATCCCCTTGCCACCAGCCTAGACTTGCGCCTCTCTATTCTCCCATCAGGATAGAATTTGATTGTGAACACCCATTTACTAGTCACTGCCTTCTTCCCTTTAGGTAGCTCACTCTCATACCAAGTTTCATTTTTAATCATAGCTCCAGATTCATCAGCCACTGATTCTCTCCACTCTTTTATAGCTACAGCTTCCTCATAAGTCCTCGGGATGTAACACTCATCCAAGCTCACTGTGAAAGCTACATGATCATCCGGAAACTCTGCAAAGGAACACACAGCTTGAGAGGGATGTTCCACAGCCTGGGCATTGTAGTACACCCTTGTGTTTACCCAGTTGGAGGGATCTCTCTTCACTCTAGTGCTTCTCCTTAACTCTGCACCTGTTCCTCTTCTTGTGGCTCTTGTTCCTCAGCTTGGACACCTGAATCTTCTCCCCACTCTTCACTATCACTGAGTACCACTCTCATCTGAACTAGTAGAAGTAGCCTCTCTTTGCCCATCTTCACTTGATTGAGCTCCACTCTCTACTCCTTGTGTCGCCTCTTGATTATGTTGTTGACTTGAATCTCCTTGATTTTGAGATTCAGTTCCATTCCCCTCTCATGATCAAGAGGAGTTGTTCTCACAGCTTCTCCAGGCTGATTGGAAGACTCTCTTCTTCCAGAACTCTGATTCGGGGATACTCCTATCCCTAACCTTTCCAACATCACTCTCAGTGTTGTTGCTCTATCAGATGGAGCTTGAGACAAATCCTTCAAATTTTCCCACTCCTTTTCTTCATAATACCCTTTAGTTTCAACAAACTTCACTTCTCTAGACACCATCACTCTCCTTTGCATCAGGATCATAACACTTATAACCCTTTTGAGTGATGGAGTATCCAATAAACATGGCCTTTGTACTCTTGGCCTCCAGCTTGTTCCTCAGTTCTCCTGGAGTCATCACATAGCACACACATCCAAACACTCGTAGATGATCAATGAAAGGCTTCTTCTTATATTCAACACCTCAAATGGAGACACATCATTCAGAATCTTTGTTGGAACCCGGTTGATAAGATAGCAAGCAGTTTGCACAGCATCTCCCCAAAATCTCTTTGGTACATTTGTGTGAAACATCATCGACCTAGCAACCTCCATTAAGTGCCTGTTCTTCCTCTCAGCTACACCATTCTGTTGTGGTGTATAAGGACAGCTAGTCTGATGCACAATCCCATTCTTGGCTAGATGACTCTTGAATGCATTGCTGATGTACTCACCTCCATTATCTGACCTTAGTATCTTCACAGAAGCATTGTATTGATTGGATACATATGCTTGGAAGTTCATAAAAGCCTCCAACACCCTGTCTTTAGATGGAAGCAATGTTAGCCAAGTATACTTTGACTTCTCATCAATGAAAGTCACAAAGTATTTCTGGCTATCTCGAGACATGCATGGAGCAGTCCATACATCTGAGTGAACTAGATCAAAGCAATGCTCATAGGTTGCCTCTGAAGTTGGGAACACCGTTCTACAATGCTTCCCTAGTATGCATGCTTCACACTCCAAATGGTTGAATGACATGTTAGGCAGCACTAATCCAATGGCTCGAGCATGTGGATGTCCTAGCCTTGCATGCCAAATCTTGTTGTCAACTCTCTCAGCAGCACTACTCAAACACATAGGATCGGGAGAAGCTTTAGCTACTTGGAGATGGTATAGCTGATTCTTGCTATCCCCTCTACCAATGACTCTTCCAGTCTTCAAATCTTGAAACTCCACTTCTTCTGGCCTGAATACTACTTGACAACCAAGATCAACCGTTGCTCTTTTCACTGATAGCAAGTTTGATTCAAACCGAGGCATGTAAAGCATTAGTCTCCTTGTCAAACAGTTTGAGCTTCCCCACTCCTTCTATGGGAATCATGTCCCCATTTGCTATCTTTACTCCTCCACTGGATGTTTTTATATCCTTTAGTAGATGTCTATCACTGATCATGTGATGACTCGCTCCAGAATCAATGATGATGGGTTTGTTTGATATGAATGCTTTGGTAGGAGAGCCATCCTCCGGGTCGTAACCAAAGCATACATATGCTTAACAAACTCACTCCATTCCTTCTTTGTTACATGCTCATCTACTTCTGGCTTCTTTGGAACCATGCTTCCTTCTCCCATATAGGCAGAGTAGTTGCATACTCCCACAACTCTCTTTCTACACCTTATCATGCTGCTAAACCCCTTAGCTAGCATTCTCCCTTTCCTCTTCTTCCGGAAGCTCTCACTCCTCCTCCCAGTTAACACAATCTCTCATCATCTTGTGTGCTCTCTCCACCAGTGCACACATCCTTCCACATCCGCGAGTTGTTCTCCATTGAGAACCATCTCTACTAGCCATCCATAAGATGACTCCATGCTCGCCAAGAGCCTTGCTATCACCTCTTGCTTTGGTGTAGCATCCACATGAGTTCTCAACCCTTGTAGCTCATCCCACAAGTGTTGCAGCTCCATTACATGATCTCTAACTCCAAGGATCCCCTCCTTGACTTCATACACTCTCCTAAGACTGATCTTGTTCTCATGAACATTTTCAATCTCCTTAAGTAATGTACTCGTTTCTCTTGCTGTCTGATCTTCCTCAGCAGCTATCTCCTTTAGTAACTCTGCCTTTGCATAGTTACTCCTATCAGTGGCCATCTCCTTCAAAGATCCCACCTTTACACCATTACTCCCAATCCCACAGCTCTCAAAGCTGTCTTCAACCAGACTGACCAACTCCACTCCATTTCCCTGTTACACTTGTTGTTCTTCATCACTAACCATCAACAATCACAGAATCAACACACAAGACTCAGCAATCCACAAACAACAGCCAAAGCGCCAAGCTTTAGCTTAAATCTTCCTTCAAGACTCTCAAAAACAACTCGCCAAGCTTCTCAGCGAGCTAGACTATCTTCCTGAGCTTGTCAAACACCTAAAGGAACCTCCTTGAAGCTTGCCCTCCAAAAGAAACACCAACAGACCCAAACTCAAAACGAAAAAGGATCTAGCTCACCAAACACTCAAGAACACTCAAGAACATTCTTCAAAGATCACGAAATACTCTTCCCTTTTAATCAACCTGGCTCTGATACCATAACATTTTAGAGTTTAGAAAGAGTATTAAGAGATTGAGAGAGTTTGTGAATCAAAGATCTAAGAGTTTAAGAACAAAGAAATCATCTTTCACTATTTGAGAGCTCATACAGCATAATCTTATTAATGAGCTGAGATTACAAATATATAGAAAGAGAGAATCAGAGGTTTGCGCAAAATGAACCTAGACAGTTTACTATACTAAGCATGTGGAGTCAACATAGCAAGGCTGGATGGTTTGAATTGTATGGCTGAGAGAGCTCACATGCTTTGGACCTTTACAGCCTGTCCAAAGCTGTATGTGCGCCTCTCTTCCTTCACACAAGACTCAACGGTCTGATCACTATTCAAAGCCTCTCCTTTAGTCCAAAGCTCTTGCCATCTCTTCTCACTTGCCCGGGTAACTTCTTTTCACCTTTCACTATTACAGTAACTTCTTATTTACTGTGGTAACTAAAAGTTACTGTAATAGTGCCAACTCCAAATATGCTCAACACTTCTTCTCTTCTCTTATTATCACTCCATCTCAACACTAAGAAGCTTTATTTGGAACCACTAATCAGTGGAGAATATAACCAGGAAGTTGAAAACATCTCATAAGTGTTGTGAGCAAGAAGATATCCCACCTTCTATCCAGATGATTCCAGATTAGCCTGCTCGGACATATGCCATTATCTTCATGATTCTTATCAAACCAGGATGAACCACGATCTAAGAAGCTTTATTTGGAACCACTAATCAGTGGAGAATAACAGGAAGTTGAATAAATCTCATAAGTGTTGTGAGCAAGAAGATATCCCACCTTCTATCCAGATGATTCCAGATTAGCCTGTTCGGACATATGCCATTATCTTCATGATTCTTATCAAACCAGGATGAACCACGATCTAAGAAGCTTTATTTAGAACCACTAATCAGTGGAGAATAACCAGGAAGTTGAATAAATCTCATAGGAGTTGTGATTAAGAAGATATCCCACTTTCTATCCAGATGATTCCAGATTAGCTTGTTCGGGACATATGGCAATATCTTCATGATTCTTATCAAACCAGGATGAACCAATATATAAGAAGCTTTATTGGGAACCACTAATCAGTGGAGAATAACCAGGAAGTTGAATAAATCTCATAGGATTTGTGAGTAAGAAGATATCCCACTTTCTATCCAGATGATTCCAGATTAGCCTGTTCGGACATATGGCAATATCTTCATGATTCTTATTCAAACCAGGATGAACCACGATCTAAGAAGCTTTATTTGGAACCACTAATCAGTGGAGAATAACCAGGAAGTTGAATAAATCTCATAGAGTTGTGAGTAAGAAGATATCCCACTTTCTATCCAGATGATTCCAGATTAGCCTGTTCGGACATATGCCATTATCTTCATGATTCTTATCAAACCAGGATGAACCACAATCTAAGAAGCTTTATGATGCAAAACCTAACTGAACAAAGAGCCAATATGGAGCATGAGGAGCTGATCCAGCTAAGTGATACTGATGAGGAGACAAGTGAGCTAGATGTTGCTGAAAGGAGACAAGTAAAACTCGGATCAAATCAAACCATGACAATCATGATCTAATAACCAAGCTTGGTCCGGTTACAAGGTCACCAACCAAAAGATTGAAGAATGCAATTTCGATGATGGTTTACTCTAAACCAGAACCAACTTCGATGGAGAGTCAAGTCAATGATATCTTCAATCATTCAGTCTTCGAGATTGCATAGTTTTAAGAGTATTCTTCTTAGTTTTCACACAAGTCTTGTTGCAAGTTTCCATATTATTTCTTTGTCTTTGTTCTACATAAACCGTGAGAATCCAAAGTATGATTCATTCACTTTTCAAATAAAAATCTCTCTTTGTTCTTGTGAATCCTTTGTTCAGTTTCTGAACACTGTTTGCCTAGGAGTTGAATCTCTGCACGGCTTTTGCCTTAGATCATTGTTTGTGGGCGTAATACTCACGATCTCTGGCACATCTATACAAGTGTTTGATCTCATCCATCGATCTCACACTGAAGATCCACAAACCATCTCTACCTTCATCCGCAAGCCATCTCCATCTATCAATCTATTCAAGTGATCATTCAATCATCAAGGAGACAATACCATCCTTGTTCTAATCCGCAAAACACAACCCATATCACCCTCAGATCCATCTAAAAGGGAAAACAAACCATCAAGGGTTTCATTAAGTGGTATCAGAGCAGATTGAGGGCTTCTGATCTAGGGTTTGTCTCGAAATTTTTCTTCTCTTTGGGAACCTCTTTTGATCATTCTGTGAATCTATCCATCTCTTCTCTATCTATCTAAAAAGTGCGAGGGGGCCGACCAGTATTTAAAAAAAAAAAGAAAAGATCAAGGTATCTAAGGCTGAAGAGAAATCCAGCCAGACTGAAGAGAAATCCAGTCTCTGGTGGTAAAGCCTCTTGCAAACTAAATCTCTTAATACTGTCTATCTTTCTTCTCTTTGGGGTAGGGATTCAATTTCAAAAGGCTTGAACTTTGTTGGCTACTGAGCTGTTGGATTCACAGACTAAGTGAGTTGAGAGAAGCACTTAAAACACTTGAGAGAAACACCTGTGAGGCTTCGGCTATATTCTTGTCTACTAACTCTGCTTGTTGAGCTTCTTATCAGGAAACCATGTCCGATGAAGATCATGAACGAGAAGAATCTCCTACTCGTAGGATTGATAAGTTACAGATGGAATCCTTGATGGCCACTTTGTTGAATGTCATAGAAAAGAAGTTTGAAACTGAAAGAAACAACTCTGCTACTAACAATATTTTAGGCTCTTCTTCTCAGGTCAGGAAAGCTGCTAGGGAGAAAAGAAGAGGAAAACAAGTTGATACTGGAGCTGATGTTGAAGATCTTTCCTCTTCTGGTAGAAGTTCTGATGAAAACCGATCAATAAGGACCTTGTCTCAGGGCAGATCACACAGAACAGATCGTCGCAGGCCAGATGATAGTCTTGGTAACATCAAGCTCAGAGTACCAGTCTTCAGTGGTACCAGCAATCCAGATGATTACCTTGATTGGGAAAAAAAGATAGAGTTGATCTTTGAATGTCACAACTACTCAGAGTTAAAGAAGGTTAGACTTGCAGCTACTGAGTTCAATGGTTATGCTCTTCACTGGTTAGTACCAGCAACTCAGATTACTTCAACAAGAAGAAGAACCGGAGAAGCAGCAGTGTCAGGTTGGTTTGAACTCAAGACTCTCATGAGGAAACGATTTGTTCCAAGCCATTACCACAAGGATGTTCATCTGAAACTAAGGAGGCTCACTCAAGGAACTAAGGGCGTGGAGGATTACTACCAAGAGATGGAGACTCTCATGATCAAAGCTTCTGTTGTTGAGGATTCTAATGCAACTATGGCTCGGTTCCAAGCTGGTCTCAACAGAGAAATACAAGATCGGTTAGAGCTGCAGGACTATGATGACATCTATGAGCTTCTTCACAAAGCTATCCTCATTGAGCAGCAACAAAAGAGAAAGAACAGCTCCAAGGGTTCATACGGCAACAACTACAGGACAACCAAGGATGGGAAAAGCCTAGCTAAACCCAAAGATGAGCCTAAGGTCTATCAGCGTGATGATAAGGGAAAAGCACCAGCAACTAGATCAAGAGATGTGAAGTGTTTCAAGTGCCATGGCATTGGTCACTATGCTAATGAATGCACTAACAAGAAGGTGATGATTCTCTTGGATAATGGAGATATTATATCTGAGGAAGAGAAAGCTGATGCTTCCGAGGAAGAGTTGATAGACTATCCAGTCCGAGGACAGCTCCTGGTTACAAGAAGGTCTCTTCAGGTCCAATCCAAACCAGAGGACATTGATCAAAGGGAGAATCTCTTTCACACTCGTTGTACTGTTTATGATAAAGTTTGCAGCTTGATTATAGATGGTGGAAGTTGTACTAATGTGGCTAGTGAATCTCTTGTAGCAAAGCTTGGGCTAAAAACAGGAAAGCATCCTAGACCTTACCCACTTCAATGGCTTAATGAGGGTGGCGAGCTGTAGGTTACTGAGCAAGTTATGGTTCCTATAACCATTGGGAGGTACCAAGATGAGATAGTGTGTGATGTTCTACCCATGGATTCCAGTCATATCCTCTTAGGCAGACCTTGGCAGTATGATAAGAAAGCTATCCATGATGGGTTTACAAATCGCCACTCCTTCACTCACAGGGATAAAAAGATTGTGCTTGCACCTTTGTCACCCCAAGAAGTACATGAAGATCAGCTACAACTAAGGCTCAGGCGACAAGAAGCTAAAGAGAACTCATCTGAATCAAAGAAAGGGACTAATCCTTTGGCCAAAAACAGTGAGATCAAGAAAGCTTTGTTTCTTCAACAACCTTTGCTTTTGTTTATCTTTAAAGGTTCACTACTAACTTCTTCTAACAGTGCACCAGAGCTTCCGAAAGGGTTTGAGTTTATCTTGCAGGAATATGGTGACGTCTTTCCAGGAGAGAGTCCAGCTAGCTTGCCACCTTTCAGAGGGATTGAACACCAAATAGATCTGGTTCCAGGCGCTTCTCTCCCAAATAGACCAGCCTATAGAACCAACCCAGACGAAACCAAGGAGTTGCAAAGGCAGGTTGATGAGCTGATGGCTAAAGGACACATTAGAGAAAGCATGAGCCCTTGTGCCGTACCTGTACTACTGGTGCCAAAAAAAGATGGAAGCTGGCACATGTGTGTTGACTGTAGAGCCATCAACAATATCACTGTAAAGTACAGACATCCTATCCCTAGACTTGATGATATGCTTGATGAATTGCATGGGTCTTGCATTTTCTCTAAAATAGATTTAAAGAGTGGATATCATCAGATTAGGATGAGGGAAGGTGATGAATGGAAAACTGCTTTTAAAACAAAACATGGATTGTATGAGTGGCTTGTTATGCCTTTTGGTTTAACTAATGCTCCTAGCACTTTCATGAGACTGATGAATCATGTTTTGAGAGCCTTCATAGGACACTTTGTGGTAGTTTATTTCGATGACATCTTGATATATAGCAAGAGTTTGTCTGAGCATACTGAACATTTGAAAATTGTTTTAGAAGTGCTTAGGAAAGAATCTCTCTTTGCTAATCTTGATAAATGTACTTTTGGAGCAGATCACCTTGTGTTTCTAGGCTTTGTTGTTTCAGCTAAAGGGATCAGGGTGGATGAAGAGAAAGTAAAAGCCATCCGAGATTGGCCAGTTCCTAAGAGTGTGAGTGAAGTCCGGAGCTTTCATGGACTAGCTGGGTTCTACAGAAGGTTTGTCAGAGACTTCAGCACTATTGCAGCACCCCTCACTGAAGTTATCAAAAAGAATGTGGGGTTCAGATGGGAAGAAGCACAAGAAGCAGCTTTTCAGAACCTAAAAGGGAAGTTGACTGAAGCACCTTTACTTGCACTCCCTGATTTTTCTAAAACATTTGAAATTGAGTGTGATGCTTCTGGTATAGGTATTGGAGCAGTGCTGATGCAAGAGAAGAAACCCATTGCCTATTTTAGTGAAAAGCTTGGAGGTGCTATGTTGAACTATCCGACTTATGATAAGGAGCTTTATGCTTTGATTAGAGCTTTGGAAACATGGCAGCACTACCTATGGCCAAAAGAGTTTGTGATCCACACTGATCATGAATCACTCAAGCACCTGAAAGGACAACACAAGCTGAACAAGAGACACGCCAAGTGGGTAGAATTTCTTGAAACTTTTCCTTATGTCATCCACTACAAGCAAGGTAAGGAAAACATTGTTGCTGATGCACTTTCTAGAAGATATACTTTGCTTACTACCATGGAGACTAAGTTGTTAGGTTTTGATCAGATTAAAACCTATTATGCTGATGATCCTGATTTCAAAGAACAATTTAAAGATGGTGAAAAGCATGCTAGTGGCAAGTTTTATCTAGCTGATGGTTTCTTATTCTTTGAAAATCGACTGTGCTTACCCACTTGTTCTTTGAGAGAGCTTTATGTCAGGGAATCCCATGGAGGAGGATTGATGGGGCATTTTGGAGTTGCTAAGACCTATGTTATTCTGAAGGAACACTTCTACTGGCCAAACATGAAGAAAGATGTTGAGAGGATATGCAATAGGTGTGTCGTTTGTACTCAGGCCAAAGCTAAGGCTCGTCCTCAAGGTTTGTACACTCCACTCCCTATTCCTTCAGCACCTTGGATTGATATATCAATGGACTTTGTGTTAGGATTGCCTAGGACTAAAAGAGGCCGTGATTCAATCTTTGTGGTGGTAGATAGATTCTCTAAGATGGCTCACTTCATTGCTTGCCATAAAACTGATAATGCTTCCATCATTGCTGACTTGTTCTTTAGAGATGTGGTTAGACTTCATGGCATGCCTAGGAGTATTGTTTCTGATCGTGACACCAAGTTCTTGAGTCATTTCTGGAAGACTCTTTGGTCTAAGTTAGGAACTAAGCTGATGTTTTCTACTACTTGTCATCCACAAACTGATGGACAAACTGATGTAGTTAATAGGACCTTAGCCACTCTCTTGCGTGCTGTGATTAAAAAGAATGTTAAGACTTGGGAGGATTGTTTACCTCACGTTGAGTTTGCCTATAATCACTCTGTGCATCGTGCTACTAAGTTCTCACCTTTTCAGATTGTTTATGGATTTAATCCTTTGACTCCTCTTGATTTGTTGCCTTTACCTCACCAGGAACAGATTAATCTTGATGGAAAGGCCAAGGCCGAGTTTGTTGTTTCTTTTCATGAGCAAGTTAAGAAGAATATTGAGGAGAGGACCAAAGAGTATGCAAGATTCGCCAACAAGGGCAGACGAGAGCTCATACTAGAACCAGGAAACTTGGTGACAATCCACTTGAGAAAAGAGAGGTTTCCTGAGGAAAGAAAGTCCAAACTCTTGCCAAGAACAGATGGACCATTTGAAGTACTGGAAAGGATCAATAACAATGCCTACAAGATAGATCTTCAAGGGAAGTATGCTATTAGTAATACTTTTAATGTTGCTGATCTAATTCCCTTTCGTGCTGATCATTTAGATTTGAGGTCAAATCCTTTCAAAGGAGGAGGGGATGATGAAAACCTAACTGAACAAAGAGCCAATATGGAGCATGAGGAGCTGATCCAGCTAAGTGATACTGATGAGGAGACAAGTGAGCTAGATGTTGCTGGAGAAGAGACAAGTGAGCTAGATGTTGCTGAAAAGGAGACAAGTAAAACTCGGATCAAATCAAACCATGACAATCATGATCTAATAACCAAGCTTGGTCCGGTTACAAGGTCACAAACCAAAAGATTGAAGAATGCAATTTCGATGATGGTTTACTCTAAACCAGAACCAACTTCGATGGAGAGTCAAGTCAATGATATCTTTAATCATTCAATCTTCGAGATTGCATAGTTTTAAGAGTATTCTTCTTAGTTTTCACACAAGTCTTGTTGCAAGTTTCCATATTATTTCTTTGTCTTTGTTCTACATAAACCGTGAGAATCCAAAGTATGATTCATTCACTTTTCAAATAAAAATCTCTCTTTGTTCTTGTGAATCCTTTGTTCAGTTTCTGAACACTGTTTGCCTAGGAGTTGAATCTCTGCACGGCTTTTGCCTTAGATCATTGTTTGTGGGCGTAATACTCACGATCTCTGGCACATCTATACAAGTGTTTGATCTCATCCATCGATCTCACACTGAAGATCCACAAACCATCTCTACCTTCATCCGCAAGCCATCTCCATCTATCAATCTATTCAAGTGATCATTCAATCATCAAGGAGACAATACCATCCTTGTTCTAATCCGCAAAACACAACCCATATCACCCTCAGATCCATCTAAAAGGGAAAACAAACCATCAAGG
>NW_026618270.1:0-12979 GCF_000801105.2 Raphanus sativus
AAACTGTTCGGGAAGAACAAAATGGTTACGATTGCTGAACTGTGTCGTATGCTTGAGGAGGACGAGAAGATGTCTGATTGGAAGAAGATACGAATAGCTTTGATCATCATTGTCGACAGCGTCCTCATTTCTCAAAAATAAGAAGCTCGCCCCACTCCTCGATATGTTAGTATGATGAAGGATCTCAAGACCTTCTTTGGCCTTCCCATGGGCAGAGAATCATTCCCTGAAGAACCATCTCTTGCATGAAACCACCGAAGCCCGACACACCAAAATGCAACGATCATGTTTCTTGGCTCGTAAACAAGCTTAAACAGGACTCCGTCAGACTCAGAGGCTTCCGATTGGCACTCAATTGGTTGCATTCCGCGCAACCCTCAGCTTCTGTCTTTCATCCCTTCTCCACACCAGCAGCGGCACACTAATGGACCTAGAGGATGGATGGTTTTTACCACAACACATAAATCAATCAATGCCTTCGACATCCGTCGTGTTGAATTCTCCTCTGATGTAAGTAATGTGTCACCATCTCTCTTTAAAAACTGCGGTTTTATACATAGAACATAATTTTTTGACTAATTCTTTGCCTAACTACTGTCTCAGCTTATTGTCACACCAATCATACCTATCGAGACCCAAGCACAGCCTTGTTGCGGAGAGTGGTTAAATTGCAACAAGGAGACAGTGTCATTTACATGGAGAAACTGATAGCTGATCAGTTCATCTTCAACAAAGCTATGTGGCCTGGTGGGGCTAAAACGGATACTCGGCTTAAAAAGCCTAAAGACCGTCGTCAACAAGACAGGAAAAAGGTGACTACTCGAGTGAAGCAATCTCTGAAGCTAAGGAAAAGTCATCAAGAAGGAAACTACTCAGATGAAGCAAGGCGCATATGCTCCTACTTTACGCGTTCAAGTGTCAATTGTTTAACCAATGGCCAACTTACCGTCATCATGCTCGATCAACAGAAGCAGCTGAAGCAGATTCAGAAACTCTTGAAAAAGAAGAAGAATAAAACTCATGGAAGGCCGAGTTCTTTTAACACATTAAGAACTCGTTGCAAAAAAAAAACTGGGACATCTAATCAGTCTGAACGTGAAGAACGAATCCAGCAGGTGATTTTTGAACCCTTCAAACACATTTCCTTTACAGATTTGCAAATAGTCTATTTAACTACTTACACAAATTTCACTGTTGATTCCACTTCTTACGTACTCTTGTTTTTTTTAGGATGTTGATTTGGAGGAGAAGGAAAATGTGGACGTGGATGTGGAGAAGAATGCGGGTGTGGATGATGCTGCAATGGAGACAGATGAGCTTCCACAAACCCAGTCACCCAAGAAGAAGAAAAAAAAACACATCGAAGGCACACTTCTTTTAACACCTTAAGAGCTCGTTGCAAAAAATCTGGGACATCTAATCAGTCTGAAGTGAAGAACGAATTCAGCAGATGTTTTTTATCTACTTCTACACAATTTCCTTACATATTTGCAAATAGTCTAGTAAATCAGCTTACAGATTTGCAAATACAGCTGACTGATTAACGAAGCTTAAATACTATGTTTATTTTTAGGATGTTGATTGGAGGAAAAGGGAAATGTGGACGTCGATGTGGAGAAGAGTGCCGGTGTAGATGATGCTGCAATGGAGACAGATGAGCTTCCACAAACACAGTCCCAAACGAGCAGGTTCGTTTTTCTTATCTGGTTGAGTACCAAATCCTCTCAACATGCTTGTAATAAAGCAAATTGTCCATTTACGCATTTCCTTTGTTTGCAATGTAGTATGTGCCAGACACAGATCACCACAGTGTAGAGTCTGGATTTAAGCCATTTATTTGGAAACGCATCCCGGATCTTTACACCAACAACCGCTCCGGTGACTGCGGACATGTCAGCATGAAGTTTCTAGAGATGCACGCCCATGGTGACCCACCTCCAAACATGATCAGTATCACAGACAAATGTGGATGACATAAGGAAGCACTATGCAATGGATATCTACAAGACGAGGTGGTCCCCGTTTATTATGCTGGACATGAGGATGCTGTCTAAGACGCTTGCAGTTTCTCCCCTCCCTTTTATGTGTAATATTTTCCTCCGGCTCCAACTTTTCTTTAGTACTCTTCTTTGTGTTGCCTTTTTTGGCAAAAACATGGCCACAACTCTATCTTTTAGAAACCTCTATCTAATGCTTTTGAACTATTAAAAAAATGTTTTAAGACTATTTCCAAATCTAGTTTGCCATTTGATCTCTACTACGTCAACTATTCCACTAAGTTTGATTGCTTATTTTTTTGTGGATGAATATGCTACTAGACAACCACGGATAATGTTATTTATCCACATCCACAAATAGTTAACATGTAAAACGTATATGCTGGTTAAATATTATAATATTCGGAACTCAAAGGAAAGTTCATTTCCATTTAGTATATTTCCATCTAAATACCTAACTAAAGCCTTTACTTCTCAAATCACCTCTGCCTCTTTGTCAAACGTAATACATCAGACATGAGTTCCTCAGCTTCTTCCTCTCTGTCCACCCAGTGAGACAAACAACTGGCATCCCCACTCGATGTTGGTGTGGAGCAAAATTGACAACATTCGGCGCTCAGACAAAGGAAAATCTGTTTAGGAGGTTCTATCGTTGCGAAATTGGCGTCAAGGTTAGCTCAAATCAACAATAAGCTATATGTAGTGGACTCCTACAATTTCAGAGCTCTTGTAGACCTTTTTAAGCGGATCTGTTTTTTTTTTGTTATCATTTACAGAGAAAAAATGAACACCACTTGTTCAAATGGGTGGACGAGGCAATTGTTGACGAAATCAACATGTTCGATGCCAAACATTGCCACCTAAAGGAAGATCTTGACTCATTCAAGATGTACACAACACAACGCCTGGAAGACCAGGCCAAAAAAATTGACCAAACACTACTTCAGATGAAAAGGTTAATGGAGGCAAAGTCAAATACAAATGGCTCCGACGGCAACATAAACACTCCTTCATATCCTTTAGCCTCACGGAGGCCTCTACATCGAACACGGCACAGTCTCCACTGATGAACATGGCTGTTGCAGCCATTGCTATTGGCACAATGGCATGGCTTTATGCCAAAATGTGTAACTAGATGACTCTTATTATTTTCTTATGTAATATGTCGGCTTCTTACCAAACTTGTTTCGATTTCTAAAACTTAATGACACTAAAGTATTATTAGCAGGCAGTCCCTTTAATCTTAATCTTTTTTCAAAACAAAATTCAGTGGAGACGTGGTCCCAACTACAAGGTATCCATGTTACCCAAAACATTGAAAAAAATCTATCCACGTCCACATCCACAGTTTACTTGACGACTGATCATGACAACCGCTTTTTACAAATAAATCTCTGGTGTTTACTCTTAAAACAAAGTTCCAAATATAATCATAAACAGAGATCACCAACCTCCCCCCTAAAACATTAGCTCATGAGTTTTGTGGGAACCGAAATTCGCACTGTCGATTTTAGTTAAGTAAATCGAAGGAAAACTAAGTAAACCTAGTTTTCCCTGAAGGCTCGGATTCTCTGCGATAACCAAACGAAATTGATAGAATAAAGCAACGTAGCGGAAAAATTGCACTAAGGCGTTTTATTGAATAGATGGTACAATATTCTTCCGAAAAAGGGAAGTAGAGAAACGCTGAAGCGAAAAACGACAGAAATAAAGGAGACAAAATGTTCTAAGCTTTCCTCCGCTAGTCTAAACTCCTAAGTCCTAAGCTAGCAGGAATTCTCTAAGTCCCTAAGTTTCGGATTTGCTCTCTCTTTGAGATCCTTTTTTTTTCTCTGCCTTTCTTCCTCTCCCAAAGCTCCTTTATATACTCCTTCTTATGACGGTTTATTCTCCTTCTGGGCCGCAAGACGGGCTTCTTTCCATTTTCGTCGGCTTCTATCGGGAAACTTTACATTTATCTTTCCGGAAGATTAACATTTATCTTGCTATGCAAAGATAAATGTAAATCGTCGTATCTACCTCAGATAATCGTAAACGGACTGTCCGATCGTGTTGGTCCCTTTCGGGCCGTTTCCAGGACTTCCGTCGTTTTCTACGAATCTACTTTGGAAGTTCTTCATTCGTTCGTAGAGTTGAGACGAGTGGTGTCTTAAGATAACCATCGTGTTTCGTACGAAGAATTTCAGATCCTCCTTCCCGTCGATATCTTACGGGTTTCCGAAATGTTTCCGACAATCTTAGATTGGAGTAAGAACCGGAGTTTCGTACACGGAATCTCGATGATTCGTCTGCGAGGACTCGGGAAAGAATCGAAGTACAGACTTCAGATTGCCGGGGACTGGGATTCGTGTACCGAAGATCGTTATCCGAAGACCCGAGCCAGCACGGGGCTAGCCGCCCGGCGGCCACGGCCAGCACAGGCGCGCTAGCCGCCGCGGCCACGGCCAGCACGGGGCTAGCGCCCGGCGGCCACGGCCAGCACGGGCGCTAGCCGCCCGGCGGCCACGGCCAGCACGGGGCTAGCCGCCCGGCGGCCACGGCCAGCACGGGCGCTAGCCGTCGGCGGCCACGGCCAGCACGGGGCTAGCCGCCCGGCGGCCACGGCCAGCACGGGCTAGCCGCCGGCGGCCACGGCCAGCACGGGGCTAGCCGCCCGGCGGCCACGGTCAGCACGGGCGCTAGTCGCCGGCGGCCACGGCCAACACGGGGCTAGCCGCCCGGCGGCCACGGCCAGCACGGGTGCTAGCCGCCGGCGGCCACGGCCAGCACGGGGCTAGCCGCCCGGCGGCCACGGCCAGCACGGGCGCTAGCCGCCGGCGGCCACGGCCAGCACGGGGCTAGCCGCCCGGCGGCTACGGCCAAGGCCGGGGTCGGCTGCTCGGTTCCTTCGGTTTACGGGTGTTCGTGTTCGTTTTTCGGAAGGTTTTTCGTATGACAAATAGACTTAGCCGTTGATTTCGAGATAACCGTTTTTGACCCCAACAGTTAGCCCCCCAGCATGCAAGATGCGGGAGCGATTTTGTGTGCGAAAGATTTGAAAATCGAAATTTTCGGCTAAGAATATTTTATTCCGAAAAACTCTACCACCTTTGATTTCTTATAAGTAGCACCCCATCTCCCTCTCATTTTTCACTCACTCTCTTTTCTCGAATTTCAGAAAAACATGGCTTTCTCTCCAAATGAAAAGAAGGATTCCGATGTCGAAATGAGTGAAGCTAACCAAGCCTCGCCGGCGCAGGATGCTCCTGCTCTTACGCAGACATTCGTCGAGGGGTTCAGTTCTTTTCAGGACAAGATGGAGCGACGCCGTGCTGAGATGGAGTCTAGCGTGGCAGGTCCTAGTGCTACTTCCGTGGTTCCGACTCTCGGATCCGATGTCACTTTAACTCCGGATCCCGCGGCCTTGGTTCTTGGACCCGACGTTACTCCTGTCCCGATCTCCACACTTCCAGCCTCTGGACCCGATGTCTCTTTGCCTGCTGGAGAAATTGTCGTTCCGGAGCAAGCATCCGATGTCCAGGCTCGTCCGGAGGGTTCCCTTTCGCGCCGATAGTGGTTTCGGAGGATGCGGTAGAAGTCATGCCTCCTCCTCCAGAAAAGAAGAGGGAGATCGTCTTGGGACTTCCCGCGTCCAACGCTGTTCCACCATCGAGGGGACGTTCAAGAGCTGGGGCTGCCGGATCAGCGAAGAGGAAAAGGTGTACTAGGAGTGAGGAAGGCGAAGTTTCGGCGAGACTATCGCAGCATCGCTCCAAGGTATTTTGTGAAAACCTTCTTCCCTTTGCTATTCCCTTGATTCTCACATTCTCTCGTGTGATCAGTTTGTGTCGTTGATCGACGGGATGCTTGGCGATTGCGGACTGGAGGTTACACGTTTGTCCAAGGAGCTGGATTCGTCGCGGGAAACTCTGAAGCGTACCGAGGCCGTGCTTCAATCGATTGAGAGCACTCATGCTGCCCAGACGTCGACGCTCGAAGCTAGGATCAGCGATCTCGAGCGTGATCTGGGAAAGACTGTGAGCTCGCTGCTCAAGGCGAAGGAGGAGAAGAAGAGCAAGTCCTCGGAAGTTCGACGTCTTAAGAGGCGGATTCAGCGTTTTGAGGAGATGGGAACTTGCACTGCGGCGGAGCTTGCCGGCCCGTCATCCTCGGGTACCCTGGTCCCGAGCTCGGAAATTCCAGAGGTCCAGGATGCTGGAATTGTTGCGGACAAGGGTGGTGAGGAAGTCGGCGAGGGCGATGGCGAGGCTGTTCCTGCTTTGGGTGAGTCGGAGGATGAAGGCGGTGTCCCGGAGGACGCCTAGGTTGATCAATCCCTGAGGGGATTTTTATTTTGGTTGTATTTCGGCCGTTGGTTGGCCATCATGTATGATTTCGGGACTGGCCGTTGGTGGCTTTGAATCCCTGCCCTTTTTAGGGCGTTGTATTGAATTCGCGGTACGCGTTTATAAAATATTTTGCGTTTAGAACTTCTGTTTGTCGAAGTTAGAGGGGCAGGGTGTGAGTTGTCGTCTCATTCCTGCCTCCCTGACGATCACCGTATCCGTAGTTTGTACAAAGCGAGATTTTCCTGCGGTTTACGATTTACGCGAAAATTCGTGGAAACGTACAGACTTGAGTGAAGAGACAAGTTTTGGGATCTCGCGTCGTTGACGCTTTGCCTATGAGATGTTTAAGATACCAGCAAGGCTGGGTTTAGGGCACGACCTAGGTTTACTCTCAGACTGAGGCTGTGCGATGACAAATCGGCTTTCGTTTTGCCTGTTCGTGATTTTAACCTGATTCGTACCGTTTTAAAATCCGCGAAGTGGTATCGGCTTATATGATTTGTATGGGCACGAATCGAGCTACTTCCTTTACGAAGTGCTGAACCAAATTTGGATTTTTTGTATAGCGCGCTATGGGATCCTTGTCGGATGTAAAAGAGCCTACCCTTAGGTGGCTTGTCTGTTTAGGACGTTAGAGTTCGTTTGTTGTGATCAGCAACAACGATATGATGCCGTTTAGAAGGCGTATGAAGGTTTTAATCGAAAAACGAATGTTCAGGCACGAAGCGACGTCTCGCAGTGCTTTGAAGTTTGTTTTTCTTATGCCATAAAGGACTATGGGCTTTTTAGAAATCGCGGAATGTTGCCGGGCGATAGTTTATGATTTATTTGGTGGATACTGGATCCATTGTTGAGGCCGTCAGGCGAATTGATTTGCGGAAAGATTTCGAAGTTCAGTTTTTTCGAAAATTGTGCCCACTCCCCCCTTTTAAATCGGGGGGATGGCTGAACCCACCGGTTGGCGAGTTGCCTACGTACCTCTTTCGAGGATCAAGCCATCTCGTAGTTCTGTTGTCCACGTTTACGATCTAGTGGTAGTATTTCTTGAGATGCATCGCATTCCAAGTTCTCGGGATTTTTACGTCTTGCATGTTCGCGATTTGATACGAACCTGGTCGGACGACTTTTATGATTTTGTATGGTCCTTCCCAGTTTGCTCCCAGTTTTCCTGCGTTTCGTTCGGCAGTGTTTTGGAAGACTTTTCGCAAGACCAGATCACCCTCTTTGAATCTTCGATGACGCACGTTCGCGTTGTAGTATTTTGCGGCGGCCTGCTGGTAATTTTGAATTCGAATGAGGGCTTGGTCGCGACGTTCATTGACGAGGTCAAGATTATCCAGCAGCATGGCATTATTCAGATCTTCCCGTTCGGGAAGAAATCTCCCCCGTACGCCGGGGAATTCTACTTCCGCTGGAATCATGCATTCTGCTCCGTAAACGAGAGCGAATGGAGTTTCCCCCGTTGCTCGTCTTGGAGTGGTTCGATGAGACCAAAGGACCCCTTCGAGTTCTTCTGCCCATCGTCCCTTTTTGGCTTCCAAGCGTTTTTTCAATCCGTCTAGGACGGTTTTGTTTATGGTTTCAGCCTGTCCGTTGCACTGCGGGTATCTGGGAGTAGACTTGTTAAGTCGTATTTTCCATTTTTCGCAGAATGCCTCGAATCGAGTGGAAATAAACTGGGACCCGTTGTCCGTTACGATTTCGTATGGGACACCGTGTCTGGTTATGATGTTTTTCCAAACGAAGTTCTCGACTTGCACGTCTTTGATACTTGCGTAGGATTCTGCTTCCACCCATTTTGAAAAGAAATCTGTGAGGACCAGCAGGAAACGTTTTTGTTTTGATTTGTGCATTGGTCCGACGATGTCCATCGACCATCGCATGAAAGGGTACGGGGACGAGATAGAAGAGAGGATTTCGGCGGGCTGATGAATTGTCGGGGCGTGCCGCTGACACTTCTCGCATTTCCGAGCGAACTTCTCGCAATCCTTTACCATAGTTGGCCAGTAGAATCCGTGGCGTTTTATTTTTGTTGCGAGAGACCTTCCGCCGGAGTGGTTCCCGCACGATCCGGAATGAACCTCTTCCATGATTTTTCTCGCCTTTTCTCCTTCCGCGCAAGTCATGAGAGGTCCGGAGAATCGCCATTTGTAGATTTCGCCTTCCACGGTTACGTATCGTGCTGCCTGGATTTTTATTTTCCGGGCTGCCCATTTCTCCGTGGGTAGGGTACCATCTACGATGTAGGCTTTGATAGGTTCTAACCAGGGAGTGTCGCAGCCATAGTCTGTTTGGTCTGCGTCGTCTTCCGGTTGATCTTCGTTTTCTTCCGCGCCTTCGATCTGTGTTCTGATCAGGTTGGCGATTACCGGCGGCCCGATGCTTGGATGCTCTATGAATTCAACGGGAATTATTCTCTTAAGCCCTGGATCCGAGCTTGAGGCGAGAGCGGCTAAAGCGTCAGCTTGGACGTTTTCCGAGCGGGGAATCCTGGTTAGCGCAAATTGCTGAAAATCGTGGGCCAAGTCTTGGACGACCTTCAGATATGCGTTCATCCTTTCATCCCTTGCTTCGTATTCTCCGCTGAACTGGTTTGCGACTAACTGAGAGTCGCAGTAAGCGTGAATGTTTCGAATCTTCAGCCCCTGGGCCAATCGTAGGCCCGCAATTAGCGCCTCATATTCTGCTTCGTTGTTCGATGCACGAAAATCCAAGCGGAATGATTGCTCGAGGATTTCTCCTGTCGGCGAAGTGAGCCGGATCCCGATTCCAGATCCTTGCTTGGTCGAAGATCCATCGACATGGAGATCCCACGTTGACCCAGGATCCTCGTTAGTTAAATCCGTCGTGGGTAATTCTACCAAGAAGTCCGCGAGTACCTGCGATTTCGTGCAGGTCTTTGGACGATATTCGATATCGTACTCGCTTAGTTCAATTGCCCACTTCGCGAGTCTACCAGACTGGCTTGGACTGTGTAGAATCGTCCGTAACGGGAAAGTGGTAAGCACCACGATGGTATGAGATTGGAAATACGGTCTAAGTTTTCTTGCCGAAGTTATGACAGCGAGTGCCAATTTTTCCATCAGCGGATACCGAGTCTCGGCATCTAGTAATGTTTTACTAATGTAGAAGACTGGTTTCTGTTCTCCGAATTCTTCTTGAATCAGGACGCCACTGACTGCTGATGCGGATACTGCGATGTAGAGGAACAAGGGCTCTCCGACTACGGGTTTTGCGAGGATAGGAGGGGTGGCCAGATACTGCTTCAGCTGTTGGAAAGCTTTCTCGCAATCCTCTGACCACTCGAACTTTTTGTTCCCCTTTAAGGTTTCGTAGAAAGGGAGACACTTATCCGTGGAGCGCGAGATGAATCGGTTTAAGGCCGCGACTCGTCCGGTCAGCCTCTGGACTTCCCGCTTGGTTCTCGGGGAGGCCATTTCTATCAGTGCGTTGATTTGTTTCGGATTGGCCTCTATTCCGCGGAATGTTACGAGGTAACCGAGAAATTCTCCCGACGCCACGGCGAATCTGCATTTTGCTGGATTGAGTTTCATGTTGTGCTGGTTCAATCTCTCAAAGCATTCCTCTAGGTGGACTACGTGATCGCGCTCGTCAAGAGATTTTACCAACATATCGTCGATATACACCTCCATGGTTTTTCCGAGTTGCTCGGCAAACATCCGATTGACGAGTCGCTGATACGTGGCACCGGCGTTCTTAAGACCGAAAGGCATTACTTTGTAGCAATAGGTTCCTCGGTCGGTAATGAATGCTGTCTTCTCGCGGTCTTCGGGATTCATCATGATTTGATTGTAACCGGAGAACGCGTCCATGAACGATAGGAGTTTGTTTCCTGCGGTTGCTTCGACCAGACGGTCGATGTGCGGAAGCGGAAAACAATCCTTCGGGCACGCTTTGTTGAGATCGGTAAAGTCGACGCACACTCGCCATTTCCCTTCTTTTCTTGACGACGACGGGATTGGCGAGCCAGTCGGGATATCTTACTTCTGTTATTGATCCGACTTTGAGGAGTCTTTCGACTTCCTCATTAACCGCAGTCGCCCGTTCGGGGCCTAGCTTTCGCCTCTTTTGTTTTACGGGTTTGTGAGTTGGATCAATGTTGAGTTCGTGACACGTTATGTTAATGTCGATTCCCGGCATATCTTCCGCAGCCCAAGCGAACGTGTTAAGGTTCTTCTTGAGACATGCGATGAGTTCTGCTTTCAACGGATCGCGAAGATTGGCTCCAATCTCTACGCACCGCTCTGGGTTAGTCTCGTCGAGGCAGACTGAAATTACAGGTTCGCAAGTGGGCTCACGTTTCCCCTCCAGGACCTCAGCTCTTTGCGATTGCCAGAACATTTCTGGAGGGTCCTGCGATCCTGGTTCGTGGGTTGCTTGCTTTTTTGGTTTAGTTTCGGGTTCAGAGTTTTTCCGTTTTAACCCAGCGGCCAAGCAGACTTGCGGCGCTTTACGATCTCCTTGTATCGTTTCCACTCCGGAGAGGGTCGGAAATTTGAGGCACAGATGGAAAGTCGAGGGGATTGCTCGCATGGAATTTAACCACGGAGTCCCGACGATCGCGTTATATGCTGCTGGACCGTCGACTACCAAAAATTCTGCCGTCTTTGTGACGCTCCCGGCTCTGACCGAAAGATCGACCGAGCCGAGGGTCATAGTGATGTTTCCTGAGAGTCCGATTATCGGATTGGGATCGTCCGTGATAGCGTTTAGGTCGATTTCCATCCTCTCGAGGGTGTTTTTATATATAATATTTGTCGAGCATCCGGTGTCGACCAATATTCTCGCTACGTCAATGTCCTGGATCGTTAGTCTGATAACGAGGAGTTCGTCGTGAGGTTTGGCTTGACCAGCCGTTGCTCTATCTCCGAACGACACGATGTTGCGGACAGGTGATGTGGCCATGCTGTTGTTATCAATCGTAGGTTTTTGAGTAAGAGAATCCGATCCCCCCTCCTTCTAGCGCCAAACTGTGGGAACCGAAATTCGCACTGTCGATTTTAGTTAAGTAAATCGAAGGAAAACTAAGTAAACCTAGTTTTCCCTGAAGGCTCGGATTCTCTGCGATAACCAAACGAAATTGATAGAATAAAGCAACGTAGCGGAAAAATTGCACTAAGGCGTTTTATTGAATAGATGGTACAATATTCTTCCGAAAAAGGGAAGTAGAGAAACGCTGAAGCGAAAAACGACGGAAATAAAGGAGACAAAACGTTCTAAGCTTGCTCCGCTAGTCTAAACTCCTAAGTCCTAAGCTAGCAGGAATTCTCTAAGTCCCTAAGTTTCGGATTTGCTCTCTCTTTGAGATTTTTTTCTCTGCCTTTCTTCCTCTCCCAAAGCTCCTTTATATACTCCTTCTTATGACGGTCTATTCTCCTTCTGGGCCGCAAGACGGGCTTCTTTCCATTTTCGTCGGCTTCTATCGGGAAACTTTACATTTATCTTTCCGGAAATTAACATTTATCTTGCTATGTAAAGATAAACGTAAATCGTCGTATCTACCTCAGATAATCGTAAACGGACTGTCCGATCGTGTTTGGTCCCTTTCGGGCCGTTTCCAGGACTTCCGTCGTTTTCTACGATTTCTTTGGAAGTTCTTCATTCGTTCGTAGAGTTGAGACGAGTGGTGTCTTAAGATAACCATCGCTGTTTCGTACGAAGAATTTCAGATCTTCCTTCCCGTCGATATCTTACGAGTTTCCGAAATGTTTCCGACGGTCTTAGATTGGAGTAAGAACCGGAGTTTCGTACACGGAATCTCATGATTCGTCTTGCGAGGACTTGGGAAAGAATCGAAGTACAGACTTCAGATTGGCCGGGGACTGGGATTCGTGTACCGAAGATCGTTATCCGAAGACCCGAGCCAGCACGGGGCTAGCCGCCCGGCGGCCACGGCCAGCACGGGCGCTAGCCGCCGGCGGCCACGGCCAGCACGGGGCTAGCCGCCCGGCGGCCACGGCCAGCACGGGCGCTAGCCGCCGGCGGCCACGGCCAGCACGGGGCTAGCCGCCCGCGGCCACGGCCAGCACGGGGCTAGCCGCCCGGCGGCCACGGCCAGCACGGGCGCTAGCCGCCGGCGGCCACGGCCAGCACGGGGCTAGCCGCCCGCGGCGGCCAACGGCCAGCACGGGCGCTAGCCGCCGGCGGCCACGGCCAGCACGGGCTAGCCGCCCGGCGGCCACGGCCAGCACGGGCGCTAGCCGCCGGCGGCCACGGCCAGCACGGGGCTAGCCGCCCGGCGGCCACGGCCAGCACGGGCGCTAGCCGCCGGCGGCCACGCCAGCACGGGGCTAGCCGCCCGGCGGCTAACGGCCAAGGCCGGGGTCGGCTGCTCGTTTCCTTCGGTTTACGGGTGTTCGTGTTCGTTTTTCAGAAGGTTTTTCGTATGACAAATAGACTTAGCCGTTGATTTCGAGGTAACCGTTTTTGACCCCAACAAGTTTCAAAAAACATGCTAACAAAATAACACTCCTTTCCGAAAGAACATATCCAAAAGTTCCAAAAATAAGTCTTCCGCGACCATCTGAATCCCTACAATCCTTCTTCACGCATCACCTAGATTTGGCGGATGCAATTTGGTGCGATTGTGTCCAACACCTCCACACCTCCCACATCTGTTCTGCGTCAGTTTCT